>NC_043967.1:45993882-46293882 GCF_902148855.1 Sphaeramia orbicularis | reverse complement strand
ACTCAAACATATTACTATACTATATTATCAAGAACTATACTATTTCATCAAGAACAGCAAAGTTACAGTAATGGTATGAATTGCAGTGTATGAGATGATGCATAAGTGTCCACTGTGTTGGCTGATATGGAACTAAAACAACAAAACCCATGAATATACAAGAGAACAGATGGAGAATAACTGTCCACTGGAGTGACCACTATGCATGAAAGGGTTAAAAAAAAAAAAAATTATTTTGCTGAATTTTACTTTAATAATGACTTTTATTGTCTGTTTACACATCTTCAAACTACAATAGAACATATCAAGTCCTGTCAAATTGTGTTTTGATCATGTTTGTTTCAAAAAGGTGAAGCATATGGAGAAACATCTTGTCAACAAGCGATGACAAACGGAGGAACAGATGAGCTCTTTGTTGACGCTGTCATGTCCAGTCACTTTGCTCTGAAAAACCTGTTCAACAGACAGGACCCGTCTTTCACACAAACACCTGTCCCTGCACAAACATGTTTCCTTTTCAGCTCCTTTTCCCCAGCGAGGACAGGTAAGTTGACATGCATATTCATAACCTGTGCGTGTATTGTCATGTTATAATGAAACGCAGTATCTGGTAACCTTTTCTCAAGTGTATCTCAAAGGCTTTCAGTCACAGATGTAGATTTAGTTCCCTCTTTTCGGTGTACACTCTCTATTTAGCCACATTGTAGTTATCGGGCAATTACATCCACAAGCATGCACACGTAATATGCAATAATAGACTGTTAGGGCGAGGATGTGGTGGTGTGGATCCTACACAACCTGGGATACTGGGGTTTCATTCCCATGTGAGATTTTTTGTTTTTCATTTTCAGTTGCATAACTACTTGTTTTGGACAACAAAAGTAAGTACTACTTGGTTAAGGGTCAGAAAACATCATGGTTTGGGCTAAAATGGACCCTCTCTTTAACTACGTGTTAGACAGCCTGGTTAGAAACTCTGGTCCAAGTGTCCTATAGTAGTAGGAACATACAGCGGACAGGATGTAAATAGTATGGTTAGGTATGGACACGGGTGCACTTTTACACTTTTACCAAACAAATAATACTGTGTGACTCAAAACTGTGAATAGGAGAATATAAAAAAACTGCCTCTTTCTCAATAAAACATTATATAAATAGATAAAGACAGATCTTTCATAGACATATTACATAAACTAGTGATGTTCCATACCACGGAGTTCCTTTCTGATCTGAAACTGAGTAAAATTCAGGCTGGTATCCACGATACAAATCGGATTCCAGTACTTTGTACAAATTCACTTAATGCAGTGTTTTTCAACCTTGGGGTTGGGACCCCATGTGGGGTCGCCTGTAATTCAAATGGGGTCGCCTGAAATTTCTAGCAATTGATAAAAATAAAAACTTACTAATAAAAAATATATGGTGAGTTGACAGAGACAGTCCCAATACATAAAGACATGACAAACTCTGAAGCTGAAACTGAAGCACTGTGGTTCTGTTTATCTGTCAAATGTTCATTGTGGTCAGTTTCAGATGCTGCAGCTCTTTCATAATTCATAGTTTGAGTTCTTGTTTGTTCAGTATTATTTGTCAGCCTTGTAAATCCAAGCTGGACTGACTGTACATATCCTGACCAAGGAAAACAACATTCTCACTTTGTACAATAACCTCAACCTGGCTTTTCTGCCTCTGTCCATAATAACATACATTATATAGACTAAATGCCCTCTAAAATAAATGTTTATTTGCAACATAGTGTAGCAAACTATTACATGATCAAAAACAAATAATTTTAGCAAAAAAAAAAGTCAGTTTTGAATGTCTGGGGTCACCAGAAATTTGTGATGTTAAAATGGGGTCACGAACCAAAAAAGGTTGGGAACCACTGACTTAATGTCTGGGGAAAAAAAGTGTATTTTAAATCATAGCTTCATAAAGAATACAAAACATGAGAATAATTATTGTTTAATTTTTAAGAGCTATTACAAAAATGAAAGCTTGTATATTAATTCATGTTACATGAACATGTTAACATGAAACATAAAAATACTTCAACAAAAGCATCCAACATCGACACTTTTCCGTTCACAAATTTTTAAGGAGCAATACCCTTCTGCTCTCTCCCCGTACACTCTGGTAGTGTTTTATGTTGGTTTTAACTTCATAGTCTCTTCACCATTGGTTGTGAGTCTTGGATTCATCTGTACTGTTTCCTTTTATCAGTTGTTCATTTGTTCTGTTCTGCTTTGTTTTGTCTTTGTTTTTGTCTGTTGGTGACTCTTGCCAAGTCATCATTGTAAAGGAGAGGCTGTTCTCAATTGATTTTACCTGGTAAAATAAAGTAATAATAATAATAATAATAATAAAAATAATAATAATAATAATAACAATAATAGCAGAAGAGGGGGATAACTATATTTGTGGAGAGGGGGTGGGATTAAATAAATTGCACTTCTTCCCATCCCTGTTCGGGCATGTAAATGAAATTATTGTGCTGTTTTTCTCTCTAAGATTGTCTTGATTGTGGATTTTTGTGTTATTATTTATGTTTTGCGTGTTCACATATATGTTAAATTTCATTGCTTGTTTGGAATAAATCACTAAATCTAAATCTAATACCATTTTTACTGTTTTCCTCTTTAGTCTGTTCCATTTTTTGCTTAATACAGACTGAGTGAGTCGGAGGTGACTGACTGAGAAGTGTGACACAGTACACACTTACCCAGGTGGAAGAAAAAGTAGTTCCCACCAGTTGCGTAACATTTGGACAAGATCCCAGTAGTTTAGCTACTTTCCACTGTGTTCCTGATGTACATTACCTTAAATAACCAAAGTATCAAAAGTATCGATATTTTGATTTGTGAATCAATTCTAAAGTGTAAAGATCTGGTATCGGAGATATCGATATTTCAGTATCGATCCGCACATCATTAACAGAAACAATTCAACACTCAAATACAACCAAACTGTTGTCTTCATACAAATATATTCTGAAATATATAGTATTTGACTAACAGTGAGTAGAGACACAGTAATATTTCACCATTATTCAGTACATGACAGTGACCTGAATTTAACAGGTGTCATGTTATATTTGTATGTTCTGAATTAAACCGTTATCCAAATGCACATTTTCCAATTAAAGCTACTTTTTTTTTACTATACTGGGCAAAAATCCATATTTCAGCCTATTCAAATAATTCAAATGGTCTTCTGCATCTATTCCTTTCCTGTATTTGTGGGTTGTTGAATATTTCTTCTGTGCTGCTGGTTTTTTTTGCTAAACACAGGTGTTTTCAGACAGGTAGGGGGATTAAATATGTGAATGACCAATCACTGATCATATCCTGTCAAAACCAACCTGACGTGATTCTACTCTAATCTGTGTCTCAGTACAGAAATTTGAAAAAGCAGCTTCACTTTTCCAGAACAGCATGAAACAATATCAGGTCATCAGTGCCTATATTCACTGTTTTAATTCAGAGCAGAAAGCTACAAGAGGAAGGTATGTATGTTTCTAATTCTGACTTTTTCCCCCCTGATTTTTCTCTTGTAGCTTCAAAACCTGTGGGATATGCCAATATTATTCTGCTTTTATGATAATTCTTTTGACATGCATAAAGATATTCGGATAATGCATCTAATTTACATGTTTTACAGCAGGTTGTGAGACGCGGCCCCTCCTTACAGTCACCTGGGGTGGAGGCAAAGATTCCTCTCAGGTGAAGATGCATGGATACAAAGAAGAGTCCGTATTTCATTTTGGAAGGAGAAACACACTGTCTTTAAACATTATGAAAGAACAAATCCACTTTTATATTATACAAATCCACTTTTGGGCAATCAAAACTACTGAAACTCACTGACATTGTATCTTACCAAACAGCAATAATCATGTACAAGGCAAAAAACAGACAATTACCAGAAAATATCCAAATTTTTTTTAGAAATCAGGAGGGAGGTTATCAGTTAAGAGGGGAACATAACTTCAAAATCAAAAACAGGACAACAACCTTCAAAAGGTTTTGTTTATCTGTTTCAGGTGTTAAGCTATGGAACAATCTAAGTGAGGAACTCAAGCAAAGTCCAAATATTAACCAGTTTAAGAAGATGTACAAAAATATTTTGTTTAGCAGTTATAATTGATAATTGATAATTATCATTACTGACTATTGTCCTTTACTCATTGACATGGCATAGGGATTAGAGGCAGAGAGGTCTATGGGAATGTATACGTGTACGTATGTAACAGTGTATATATGAATTTGTACATGTATATGTAAGTGTATGGGTATGTATAAGTGCGTATATGCATATATATGTGTATGAATGTATATGTAGGTGTATAGATAGATAGATAGATAGATAGATAGATAGATAGATAGATAGATAGATAGATAGATAGATAGATAGATAGATAGATAGATAGATAGATAGATAGATAGATAGATAGATAGATAGATAGATAGATAGATGTGTACGTATATGGGTGTATATATGTATGTGTATATGTATGTATGTATGTATATATGTACATACTGTTGGTTTAGACAAAGGAGTGAGAGCTAATAAGCTTCTTACTCCTTTTCGAAAATGACTTTTTTTCTTTTTGCGTGTATCATTATTTAATGCTTCACTGAATTTTCATTTCTATATTATGTTGTGTAAAGAAGTCAATCGGTAGCAATCAGGAAGCTTGTATCATTTCCGTATTCAAAATAAATCAATTAAAAAAAAAAAAAGAACATAAATGATCAGATTCTTGACTATTAGAAAAATCCTTCAGAAGCTGACCTTTGCAGGGCAGTTTTGAAGGAATTAAAGTGGGACGCTGTGTTCAAACAGTGGAACATCTGCCACCAATGGAAAACTGTGAAAATTCTCCTTTTTTAATTAGGGTATGCACGGTTCTATGTAACCAGAAATATCAGAGGAATATTTATTTTCAGTATTATGTAAACAGAATGTAGTCTCATTCAGAATAAGGGAAAAAACAAGAATATGACATGCATGTAAATGTAGTCACTGTCCATATAATTTATACAGCTCTCTATATGCAAACAAGCTCAAGTGCATCACGTGAAATGGTGAGGATGCACAGAAAAATAGATTTTGACAATAACGGATGTGTAGTGCCAGTAGGAGAATGAAGCCTGTTAAAGAATGATAGCTGAAAGCCCGGCCATTTAGGGAGGCAGATCTGTAATGTTGCAGTCCCATGGGGCAGCACCTGCCTGCTTATACAAGCAGAACCAGCGTTTTTTCCCAAGCATATGCACACATACACACACAGCACGCAGGGCCAGTGGAGGCTGCTGCTGTAGTGGTGTGAGGTGCAGAGTGGGGCCCCTCTTGGGCTGAGGGTCTTTGTTCCTCTTTCATGGGCTCTGCTTCCCTCTGATGATGGGCCCATTGTCCGTCCTTCCAGTGGACCTGCACCATTCAGGCCCGCTGATAAAGCCTCCTTTCACAAACCGAAGCAGGGGAAGAAGGAGGGAAACATGGAGAAAGGGTGTGATGGGAGTGTGGAAAGGCAAAGGAGATGGAGAAATTAAACAAGAAGCAGAGAGGGTTAAAGGCAGAGAAGAAAAGGCTGTGATAGAGCAGAGGCAGGAGGACTGAGCCTTTAGAGTCTACAAATGGTCATATTTACATTTAGTCATTATGTTTTTTTAAGTTTTTGTTTAAGTGTAGTTTTACTGAGGAATTGACTACTGTAGGAATTGAATAGTTTTAATTTAGTTTTAAAGTTTCAGGTCTTGATTTATTTTTAAAAAAGCTAAGGCAAGAACAAATAAAAAAAAGTTAGAGGGGTTAATCTTTGGAATGGCCTGGAACATCAATTCAAACAGTCTTAAAACAATTACAACTTTTAAAAAGATGTACAACTTAACTATTATTCAAAAATATAGAGTTGAGGATTGACCAAAGAAAATACTTGTATAAAAGACTAGGATCAATATTGGTAGTTGAGATAAGGACATGATTTAACTGAATTAAATTAAATATGTTTTCTCTCCTGTTGTACATTTAGCGATGATTACTGTGAAAATTTTTTGTTTCATTTTATTTATTTAGACAGGGACAATGCACAATATACATTAACCTTACAAAGGAGAGATGTAGTTTGCTGGGTTGTAGCACTAGTGCTAGTTTCCACGTGTAGTCCCTGAGCAGGTTGATGTTATCATAAAAAAAAAAAAAACAGATATTAATTAAAACTAAAACATTAAAAAACAATTAAAAAAAATGCATATTTATAACTCCATCTGTATATCATTAAAAAACAGACATTAATCAAAACTAAAACATTAAAAAACAGTAAAAAAAAATGCATATTTATAACTCCATCTATATAAAATATTCATTCACATCCAACCATTCTCTCTTATTCGTCACACACACTCTGAGCATGTTTACATCACATTACATTATGGCTACAGGTTTGGTTTGAGAGTAGCTGTTTTCTCACCATGCAGGAGAATGTGTGATAGTTTGTAATTGTTAACAGTTCTAGTAGTAGTAGTAGTAGTAGTAGTAGTAGTTTGTTTGTTTTCATGTGGAAACATTGTGTTAATTATGAATTGGGTAAATAAGGCAAAATAAGTCTTAACTTCAGCCTAAACCCTTTCGGTCGTATTGTATATGGAACAATGGATATGTTGTTTTTGTTTATTGTTTAAAGTAATTCCTGACCGAATAAACTACTACTACTACTACTACTACTTTTTTTTTCTACTTGTCTTATCCAGCATCATAACAAAAGAATGGTAGTCTGGCTGCCTTTTGGTGCTGACCAAATTTGGGAAACTTCATAAAGTATATGAAGCTCCCCTTGAGTTCCACTGAACTACATTTCAATGCCGGACCTGACATGAAGGAACGGGGGAAAGGAGAAGAAAGGGGGAGGACAGAAGAAAAGAGTGAAGGGGGAGAGAAAGGAAGAAGATGGCGAAGACCCTCACAACAGAATATCGATAATACCAACAATAACAACCATGGTGATAATTATACTGGTAACAATAACTGGAACCAGAACTGAGTAAACTGGGCAGAAAAAAAAAAACACACATGACCTTAAGTATGATCTACAAAAGCCCTTTTTTAACAGTTCCCATATTCTGTAAAACCATTTTATTCACTATGAACCATTAACACTGAGAGGAATCTCATCAAAGCTGATTATATCTGAACTGTTCATTGTAGATAATATTTAGTTTTGAACTTTAATTTCTAGTTTTATTTCAGCCGACAAAATTATATTTTCATTGTTCCTTTCAGACCTAATTTTCTCCACTATAATAACCCTGATCATAGGGTTTTTTAGATAAAAGATCGAGAACAAAAGACTGTCTCGACTAGAGTTGAGAATTTCAAGGTAGAGGGAAAAAAAAATTAAAGGTTTGAAAAGATTTGTTTCATTTGCCAGGGTTTCATCTGCTGATCTGACCTTAGCCATGAGAACAGAAGCTCTAGTCTCTGCAGCTGTTTACACCCTGTTAGGTCACACACTGTGCAGTCAAATCCAATATACGTGCAGTAGGCATTGCATGATCTTCAATGATTTTCCATCGTTGCATAAAACCAAAAACTCTGGGCAAAGCTAGTGCCACCCTTAATGAGACCTAACATCGGTGCTTGACTCGCAAAACTCTTGGCTGCAGTTCAACTAAACGCCGCTTACGTAATTATGTAGATTTATTTATTTATTGTGTGTAACCATGCAACTGAACCAAACATGTCTTTTTTTCCTGCTCAGAAAAGCAAGAAAGGAGGAGAAACGGGAGTTTGAGAGGGCAAAAAAAAAAAGTGACCGCTGTGGCTGTCATGCAGAGCCGGAGGGGATGCTGCTGAGAATGTCACACAGCGTTGGGTCATAGCAGCAGGGCTTGGCCTTAAGGCATCCTCCACAGGATTAGAAGGGTGAGTGGTGAGCGCTCATCATGGGCATGCGTTTTTCACCAGCTCTCTACAGAACTGCCCAGGAAAAACGGACAAGCTGAGAGCATCAGAAGTGGTAAACAGTAGCCAAGTACCACAGGAACACATGGATTGGGGCCACAGGTCATAGAAGGACAAGAAAACAGTGAAGCAGCTGGTCACATCAGATGGTTAATGAGGCAGTCGTCTTTCAATCGAACTAGAAAAGCAAAAGAGCAGAAGTAAAAGATTTGAGTTGAGGAAGATTTTAAGGCAGATTGCACCCAGGATTTAATGAGCTTTTCACCCGGTCTGTCCATTAATCTGCCTTGAAAATCAATCTAAAAATAGTCATATCCCTAATGAACAGAATGTGTCAAACAGATTCTGTATACTATTTTTGGTTAAAGCCTCGTGACATGACGTATTACTGCGGAGGTGGTCATCACCGTAACATAATCTGTACTGAGCCCGCCTGGAACATTCAGTATCAAAGTGCACTGGCTTAAATAAAAGCATCACGAATTAATGCTAATGTCTTGCTATATAAACTCTCTCTTTATATTGAAATGTAACATAAGTGGAGTGGAGGAGTTGTTTTTTTTTCCGGACACGCCGGTCTGAGTCAACATACGAGCAGAGGATGCCCTTGAAGATACTATAAAAATATAAATCAAAGCTGGTGACTCAGTTTGACAACTTGAGCTCTCTTATTTGGACTTTTTAAAGCTTAAACGTTAAACCACATCTGTGGTAGAAAACTAACACATTGTTTTGAATATTCTCATTAGTGGGAGCTCAAAGCAGCCTGATGCGTCATGCCATTTAAGGTCAAAATAAAAGTGAACTTTTAAAAATATGCAGTGATGATTACAAAGTACTGCCAAAAGCCTGTGAGGTCACATTAGTGTGGCAAAGTAATGAAGCATTTCTGTCCGTTATATGAGATTTTTTTTTTTTTTTTTCCAACTTTTTTTGGCTCGTGACCCCATTTTAACATCACAAATTTCTGGCATCCCCAGACATTCAAAATGGAGACTTTTTTTTTTTGGTACAATTAATTTGTTTTTGATCATGTAATAATTTGCTATACTATGTTGCAAATAAACATTAATTTTAGATGACATTTAGTCTATATAATGTATATTATTATGGACGGAGGCAGAAAAGCCAGGTGTAGATTACTGCACAAAGTGAGAATGTTGTTTTCCTTGGTCAGGATATGTACAGTCAGTCCAGCTTGGATTTCCAAGGCTGACAATTAATACTGAACAAACAAGAACTCAAACTATGAATTATGAAAGAGCTGCAGCATCTGAAACTGACCACAATGAACATTTGAAAGATAAACAGTACCACAGTGCTTCAGTTTCAGCTTCAGAGTTCGTCATGTCTTTTATGGATTGGGATTGTCAACTCACCATATATTTTTTTACGTTTTTTTCTTTTTTTTTATTAATTACTAGAAATTTCAGGCGACCCCATTTGAATTCCAGGCAGCCCCAAGGTTGAAAAACACTGTGTTAGCTGAACCAATAGGGTCTTTTAGTCTGCATTGGTATTTATTGATTACACTGGTCAACAACAAAGTTATTGTTTAAGTTTTTTTAGCTGATTTAGGATAATTTTGGTGTGCTGAATCCAAAAATCACATTAATTTTGCTCAATCAAGTCAAATTTCTGAACTATGCTAGATATTGGCTTTTTAACATTTTTGCTTACATTTATGGGCATTTTCACATCATATGATACAAAATTCTTTCATATTTCTTGCAATAAACAAGGTCTGAAGATTTTACTTTTGCCAATTTATGATTAATGTCTTTTTTTAATATTACAGGTGAATGAAATGGCTTCAACTAGAAGATCTTGCAAAAATAAGCCTGACGTATTCTGCTACATCTGCGGTGAATACACCATTGTACCTAACAGGAATCCTGTTAGAAAATGATTTTTTTTCTCTTAAAACCTATTTTGGGTGAGAACTATATAAAAAATTAACTGAGAAAGTCACAAAAAATGTAATCAATTTTGTGAGAAGATCAAATTTTTCAAAATCAAATTAACAAAAAAAAACCTGACCTGATTGAGCAAAACAGATGTCATTTTCGGATTTAGCGGTGCAAAATGGTCCTAATTCAGTTGAAAAAACCAAGACAACTTTCAAAAAACATTTTTTTGTAACCCTGTGTTATTTATTGTTGATTATTGAAATGCAATTATTTGTAGTTGCTTTCAATGGTCTTATATTTGTGCACTGATTTATTTATGTTTGTCACATTGCACTTTAGATGTGGGCTGATATCTGCGGTAAGCAGCAAAAGAATTGCTCGTAAGGGATAAATAAAGTTTTCTGAATCTGTAAAATTTAGAGTTTTGGTTGTGTGATTTTAATCCACTGCCTGTCTGACTTGTGTACTGTATGTGTGCAGGGTCATTCAGAGGGCCGGAATAGATTTAACAGGTATCAGGAATAGAGCTGAGCAATTATGCAAGCAAAGAGACCAACGAAATGAGCATTTGCATAAATCCTTGCACAAATAGACATGATCTGAAAAAAAAAAAGGAAAGCATCTGTCGCTCAGGCTTAGACAAAAATACTCATTTTGTGAATGGAGAGGGGGTTGTAGATCCATAGGTTACAATGGTAATTACAGGCGGGTTTGAGAGGGAGACAGGAAGCACTGAAACTGAGCAGTGAGTAAAGCCACAGGGAGGATATGTTTTTAGAGGCGACATGGATGTGTTCAGGGCTCCCATCCGCACAGCAACGGGCACCGAGACAAAACAACAAGAGGAGAAAACAAGAAATAAGGAGGGATGAGGGGAAAAAGGACGAAGAGACAGAGCGTTAGAGCCAGAGGAGGAATGGAAGAACTCCCGTGACTCTTATGACTCAACATGTCATCAATGCCATGATGTGGTTCTTGGATTAAAATAAATCAGATTCAGCACATTAGACTCAGTTAAAATGTATTTAAATGTAATAAACAAACGCTGAATGGAGGATGCAAAATAGGAGACAAAGAGATTAGATCCATTTAACGGAGGGAGGTGTAGGGAGATATGGGGGAGGTTAAGGGAGGTAGAGGGGGAGGGAGAGGGAGAGGGATGGAGCAGGAGGGGTAGGTTAAGTACAAATTTGGAACCACACAAGCCAACCACACGCTGAAAGACTGTAATTTGGATTTTCCCAGAATAGCCAGTAAACGAGGGAGAGAGGAGGGACAGAATAACATAAACTCTTTAGCAGCACGCAACACGCACAACAACAACACACTCCCCAGGACATGTCACACACACATGTACACGCATACATATGGAGGGACAAATATAGACAAACATACATACACTGTTTCGCATACACATGTTCAAACACCCAAAGGGATGAGGATTACACATATGTACACGTGCAAGACATGCTGGATGTGTAGGTGATGTTGACTGAGATGTGCAAGTGGCGGTTCCTCTGCAACCTGCTGTTACTCATCACACCTTTCTCCGCAGAGACTCCAGGTGGGCTTCGATTGCAGAGTAGTCTCCTGTAAAGTGAACTGTAAAGGGTGTTCAGCCGCATTTAGCAAGTTTGAAAACAGTAAGGAGCGAAGAAGAGGAAGTGGGTTTAAAGGGAGCAGTGAAGTGTCTAGGGCAGAACTGAACAAAAGAAAGGAAAGAAATAAGAGTTTGCAAAGAAGCAGAATGAATCACTGATGTGTAAGCGGTTAAAGGAGTGATATTTTGCTTTTTTAAATGGAATTATGCATTTTAAAACATTTCTCTGTGGTCTACATAAACTGTAAATGCTACGCTTGAGTCTGAATTCTTCATTAATTCAACTCCACAGGTCCATCGTCAACCCTATTTCTGAGTAATGACTAGGGCTTTTTATTGGCAAGAATCTGGCAATACGATACAAATCACAATACTAGGATCACGATACAATATATCACGATATATCGTGATACTGTTAAAAAGCAATTTTTTGTTTCTTTCTTTCTTGCAAAATGATTATTTCCATGAAGAATTAAATTACACCTGAAATCTGCATAAATACTAAACACATTTTTATTTGATCCCAACAGGATCTAATGCTATATCACAAAATGTTCCTGTGTTAAAACTGAAATTATGTTTTACAGACATTACAGTTTAAGATCCTGTTCAAATGTTCATATTCTATTAGTTCATAACTAACATCAGAACATTATTTTTGTTCAATCCCAACAAAGGAACTAACATTATTTAATAAAAGAGTGTTAAATAATAATGAATAAAATATAAACTAGAAGCACTCGGAGAGCGCAGACCTCCGCCAAGGCTGATCAGTGGCCCCCCCCGTGGCCCCCCCCACCCCCGATCACCACCAAAATTTAATCATTTCTTCCTTATCCCATTTCCAACAAACTCTGAAAATTTCATCAAAATCTGTCCATAACTTTTTGAGTTATGTTGCACACTAACGGACAGACAAACAAAGAAACCCTGGCAAAAACATAACCTCCTTGGCGGAGGTAAAAAAAAAGAAAAACTAAACAACTAAAATGAACCTCCACAATATCTGCATTTGAATAAACACCTAAAAATATTGATACAGTACTTTTTAATATCGATACAGCATTGTGAAGTGAAATATCGCGATATATATACTACTAATGACACCAGTAAGGTCATTTTGAGCGCTGGCCCTTTAAATGCACATGACCCCGCCCCCTCCAGGTTGTTGACTGTGCTTTTCTGTCCCATTCAGCCACTTGTGTTCGTTAATACAACCAACAGCTGAGCATTTTAGGTAATCAGCTCAAAGTTTGGGCATATTTTCAGTATGGACTACAACCGCTGCTGCTGACGAACAGTTATGGTATACTCAGAGAAATGTTCATCAGAAGTCTTGGGCCCAATCCCAATTCACCCCTTAGTCCTAACCCTTACCCCTACCCCTTGACCCTTGCACTTGGCACTACCCCTTGAAATGGAGCTGCAAGGGATAGGGGTTGAAACATCCCACTATGAAATGGGACAACCCTTCGAGACCTGTTACATCATCAGCAGTCATCGATGCCGCTATAAACAGATGCGACAACTTTATTCCTGAAAGTATTCATCGTACCATCAGTAGCTGTAACCTTCTCTGGTGTATGGGCTTCGGGCATCTTTTTACGGCTATTAACTATAAACGGCAGAAATGCGATCTGTAACACGTTTAAACTGCATTAAATGGTCGATCAAATGATTAAGCTGTTTACGAAGAAAATACGTACCTTTGTGTGTTTCTTTCATCACACTGCTGCTCTTTTTTGCTGTGTTTACCTCCATCTTGCCAATGATTCGAACAGAATTATGGGAAATTTCTCCTACCCCTCCGTTCATGGTGTGGTCTTGAAATATCTCCGTTTCAAGGTCTATACACCCCTCCGCCTTAACCCTTCCCCTCCATCTAATTGAGAATCAGGATAACACTACCCCTTCACGTATACACGCAAAACAGAGGGGCAGGGGTAAGGGGGAGGGGCCAAGGGGTGAATTGGGATTCAGCCTTGACCTTATATGTGCAAATGTCATGACATAACTAGTTATAAAACGTAACAAATTAAGCAGGAATTAAAACAGGTTGTAGAAATCCACTTGAATTTTGCCAGAATGAATATAAAGATAGCTTTGCAGCACCCGGAGGGTTCAAATTCAAACTTTATGAACTATTAGGGTCCAAATACACAAATAAATGAACCAAAGACTAATAAAAATGGGTTTAGCAAAATATGACCCCTTTAAGAGGTCCAGAGTACTTATGTAGAATTTTCACTTCTTCTTATTTTACTCCCTACATTTTGTAAATATCTGTAGCTCCTACTCCTCACACTTTCAAAACAGGATCCTCACCTCATTTTTCATCCATTCAACAGGGATTATCAAGTATTTTATGCTTTTGTATCATAGTACACCTTCACAAAATAGAGACTGATTTCAGCCTTTATGGAAGGAACAAAAATACATTGAAATGATGTAGACTCGGTGAATAGAGCAGTGCATATGACACAAGGTCAAAGATGGAACAAAACAAACCAGAGAGGGAAACTTGACAAAGCAGGAAAGTCTATAAAATGAGATGTTTGAGACCTAATACTGATACTGATAACGTTGAGTTAAGGTTCAAGGTTCAAGGTGACTTTATTAATACCTGTAGGTTGATTTGTTCTGCAGTCTGGAGAGGGCATCACAAACACAAAAAACATTAAAACCGCAGGACACATACAGGGGACAGATTAAAAACAGCACAGATAAAAGACATGGACAGACAGACTAGAAATAAATAAAAACAGACTACAATATGTAAAAATAATCAGATATCACTAAAAAAGCCAATATAAAACCTTTTAAAAGCATGATAAAAACATAATGATATAATGATATAATACAAGGGACAATAAATAAATGAATGATAAATAAGTTAAGACCACATTAAAATAAGCCACAACGCAAACATTTTAATAAAGTGAAGTGCATTAAGGCTTATATAAAAGAGAAATAGCAGCAAGAGCAAAACTGTTCCTGCCGCGTGTGGTCCTAAATTTGGAGAATGTTTCACAGAAACAGCATAGAAATGTAGAAATGATTTTTACTTTTGCTGTTTATGAGCTTGTAATTGAGTAAAAAAGTACTTGTACTTGTACCAGTCTATTAATATAAGTATTTGCACTTTCATTTCATTATTTTCATTTTATTTATTTATTTATTTAGACAGGGACAATGCACAATATACATTAACCTTAAAAAGGACAGATGTAGTGTTCCAGGTTGGAGCACTAGTGCTAATTTCCACCTGTAGTCCCTGGGCAGGCTGATGTTATCATTAAAAAAACAGATATTAATAAAAACTAAAACATACAAAAAGCATTTCTGTAACTCTATCTATATTTTAAAAAAAAAAATCATTCACATCCAACCATTCACTCTTATTGGTCGCACTATAGTCTGTCACACACACTCTAAGCATGTTTACATTACATTACATTACGGCTACAGGTTTGGTTAGAGTAGCTGTTTTTTCACTTCCATTTGAGTAAATAACATGTGTTTCCACCCTTGGTTAAGATACCTAAAAATAATGCTCAAATTATGTTAAATTAAATATCCTAACTACATAAATACGCTGATATTGACAGTGTACGTAGCCTGTCTGGGGGCTAATGTTAGGTGTCTTCCTCTTCTGTGTAACTTGAATCAAATCTCATTTATTCCAAACATTTCACTATACAGTCACAGAAAAAAATATTAGACCATCAAAAGTCATCAAAAACAATGGTTATGCAATCAACTACTAACTCCTGTGTGTAACATGTGACTAAAACAGACAGAAAAGAAAACACGGAATGCCTAAAAGCACTGTTTTTGTCAGTACAATGCCATAGCTATTGATGTAAGAACTGAAGTGATTTTGGTTATTATCAAGAAAAACATGGAAAATGGATAGATATCAGCTCTGAAATTAAACTCTTATGAGCTATTTTTGTTGGTATCATTATATTTGTCCAAACAAATGTACCTTTAGTTGTACCAGGCATTAAAATGAACAAGAAACTGAAGAAAACAAGGGGTGGTCTGATAATTACCTCCGACAAGGAGGTTATGTTTTTGTTGGCGTTGCTTTGTCTGTTTGTGTGCAAGATAACTCAAAAAGTTATGGACAGATTTGGAGGAAAATTTCAGGAAATGTTGATACTGGCACAAGGAACACATGATTAAATTTTGGTGGTGATCGGAGGGGGAGGGGGCACGGGTGGGCCCACTGATCTGCCTTGGCGGAGGTCTGCGCTCTACGAGTGCTTTTCTAGAAAAGACAGCGCAGACCTCCGCCAAGGCAGATCAGTGGGCCCACCCGTGCCCCCTCCCCCCCCGATCACCACCAAAATTTAATCATTTCTTCCTTGTGCCAGTATCAACATTTCCTGAAATTTTCATCCAAATCCGGGGCACTTAACTGCCTTGGCAGAGGTCTGCGCTCTCTGAGTGCCTCTAGTTTTTTTCTGCCACTGTATGTGTTTTGCATCAAATTTTTATTTCAGTGGGGTAAAACTTTCCACAGGAGCTGCAGTCTTACAGTCTCTAAACAACAAGGAGGGCCTAATGTCTTAAATCATGGTTTCAGTGAAGACTTTCAGTCACTCTAATGCACACTTTACTCAATCATTAGCTTCTCTTTCTCCTTTTTTCTTGCTGCTGTGATTGTTACTGACACACATCTTTTTCTGTATCTAATCACGTCACGTCTCTGAGTCATTAATACTTCTGGTGCTTCGTAAAAACAGCTGAAACCAATAATCTCATCAGCAGTAATGGTGTCACAGTTGATTTATGACTTCACATCTACCACGTTGAAACAGACCTGCACTGGGCCGCACACAGTGAGCTGTAGATATCCATCTGCAGGAGGTTGTGTCCTCATCGAGGCTCTTTAACTGCATGTCAGTCGCGCAGATAACACACAGACGCACGACTTCCAGCAGCTGTCCGTCAAAGTAGCCAATACTTTTGAATATACATGCATTCGGCATAACTGGATACAGATGTTTTGAAAAACTCAGCAAGATCTGACATGGTGTCGAGAACACTAAGAGCACTGATTTCAGAGAAGTGTAAGCAAAGTGTCAGTCATCACTCAATCCTGAAACAAGGTTAAAATTGAGCTGTAATATATACAGCTTTTTCATATTTACTTTGCACGCAACTTTACACTGGAAAAAAATCTAAATCTTACCAAGTGTATTTCTCTCATTTCTAGTCAAAATATCTCATCACACTTAAAATAAGACATAATCGCCTAAAGAGTAACTTTTTAGTCAGATATGAGAACTTATTTTTAGACAATAGATCTTAATTCAAGATTTTTTTTTGTTTCTTTGTTTAAATCAAGCAAAAATCTGCCAATGGAACAAATGAAAATTACCTTGGTAAGATTTCTTGAAATAAGCTTTTCAAGATCTTTTGTCTAAAAATAAATTCTTATATCTCACTGAAAAGTTACTCTTTAGGTCATTATGTCTTATTTTAAGTGTGATAAGATATTTTGACTAGAAATGAGAAAAATACACTTGTTAAGATTTAGATTTTTTCCAGTGTACCGACTTCATGTGTGCCACGTCACAAGCAGTGCACACATTGAACATTTGTAATAACTTTGGAACATTATAAAATTACCATCCCCCAGAATTTTTCATTTGAAATTTGTAGAATAAACATTTTATGTCCAAAATAAATCCTGTTAGGTATCATTTCTCCTGACCATGTAGTCCCTCTGATATGGACACCTCAAATGATGTAAAGAAAATAAAAAAAAAACTGGGACACCCTGTACTTGATCAATAAAATAAATCTGATTTGTACTGGAAAAAAATGCAAAACAGAAAGGATAATGTTATGATAAATGGTGATAAATCACTTAAAAAGGTTAAATAGAGAGAAAAGCTAATTTGGGAACTACCACAAAAGTAGGACCCCAGTCTTTATGGGTTCAGAGCTGATAGTTGAGCTTCGTATGAATGATAGATGTGTGGAAATATTCTTCAGAAAACCAGGACAATGTTCCCTTAATGTAGGAAAAAACCTGCGTCTCCTCCGTTGTTGTCGTAAACTAAATGAAAACTTCTATTTGAAAATGACAGCTCACTAATTTAAGGTTTTATGTTTTAGGTTATTTCCATTGTATTTCATAGTGTAACTGGAAGATAACTGGTTTAAATTTGGCTCTGCTGGGAAAATGTTATTAGGAAACAATGCAAAATGGTTTGAGAAATGCTCCTGACCATCTCTGTTCTGCTTCGAACCAGTGAGGAAAGTGTAACTTACAGCGTTACACTGTGGTTGAATTAATCCAATCTTGCCTGCTACCTTTTCAACAGCCAAGAAGCAGCTCGCTTTCCCCACACCAATTATTTTTAACAACCTAATTTAACAGCGAAAAACTTTCTTCTCTGTGTGATGGCTTCTTATGCCAGCAGAGATATTCACAGAGTCACTGCTGCAGTCTTCCTCCAGTCCTTTTTTATTTGTTTTCACCTTGTCCAACTTATTGTACGTTAACATCTAATCACTAGTTCAGGCAGCAAATGAAAACAGTCTCACGAACAAGTCTCACGTCGACTGTGGCATCGCCGTCAGCCGCCCGCTCCCTCCATGTTGTGTTTCAGCAGGTCAGGCAGAAAAACTGGGTCAGCTGTTGATTTAAAGTGGGTCACAGTGGCCTATTGCTGATAGCCTTGGGCCCAGCCAATGTGGGTATTAAGTGTATGCTGTCCTCATTAGCAAACAATAATTTGCTCTGTGGGATTACCACTCTGTGATCCTACTTGATGACTTAACCTCAGTGTCATTTCGACTGTTAAAACTTAGAGTTGCTTGAGGATGTGAAGAGATTAAGGTTCATTTACATTTTTAAAATTTTGGCACTGAGCGGTCCCTCCGACATGGAGTCATTAAAAACCAGCGCATCACTAGAACAACCTTCATTTCCCTCAGCAATATTACACGTAGATTCCTATTTTAATGCGTCTCATTTATTTAGAACATTTTTGTGAGCGAACATAACATTATATACCATCTATCTGCTATGTTTGACACAGAGGCTAAACAGATGTACTTCATTAATCAGTTATTTCAACCGCTGAGGAAAGCCCTGCTTCCTGTGGGATAGCATTCACTTGCTTAAACACATTTGTGATTTTATTGGCTCTCAGTGTGTGTTATTACCGCGATGTTCCTCTTCTCTATGGTTTCTGAAAAAGCTGACCAAAAGGCAAGTCACTGCTGAGATGAGTCAGCCCATCAGAGCAAACCAGTACCACCACCCGCCATGTGTCATTATGTATTCCCTGAATATTCCCTGTCATAGTTCTGCGGCTGCTCTTCATGGTGTTTCTAGATTTTGAAAGGCATTCAGCACATCTGCGATTTTCATCCTCCATTAGGTAAAGCAAATATCCTAAAGGTAGACGCACCAGGGCTTAAAACACACAGATGAACCAGATACAGCTTGCCTTGTGTGGTTTGACTTGATTTGAGATTGAATTTCTAAACCAGTAAACAAGCTGGAGGGCACACTTGACATCATGGGGGAAAAAAAACCTCAGTTGTCATGACAAGTTTTGGAAATGGATTTGATGGCATTGTTTTGTACACTGCGTGGGGCATCATCAACCAAAATATGGGCAACAGAAAACAATATGCGGTCCCTAACTTTCTTCCGTTCTGTTCTTTAGAGTGATTATCCCTTTGCCATGACGCCAACATTGGTGAGGCGGGGATGCAGCGGCTGGATCATATTGTCTATCTGTAAGTCATTTAAGCAACTTACACTGTACATTCAATAGGGGTGACATTAACCCAAATTGTTGCAGAGGACATTTGTTTCCATGTGAGACAACATTCTCCTCGTGTTGGACTGACCACATCATTTAGCCCTCTGTGTATGCAGTGACATTTTGTACTGCAGCTAATGCAGCGATACTGCATACACAACCAATTATTCCAAATCCCAAGGTCATTTCACTGTTCAGTTTAGAAGTAAAGACATTTTTGGCAAGCTCCGAACATGCTTAGTTGTGAATAAATCATTATAATAGTGCACAGTGACAGTGAGGATCTTTTAGTGGCTTCAGAGTTTGAGCCAAACGTCCAGACTAATTATATTTGATCAGAGGATTGCCTCATCACAGGTTTTTCTGCTCTTTATGAAAAGTGAAAAGGGCGCGATGAAAAAGGTTGCTATCGCCAGTCTAAATATGCTCAGGTGTGTTTGTTCTGCCTGCGAGGCTGCTGCAGGCCATTAACACGCCCACTGAACATGCACACATGCACACAAAGAAACATTTAATCACATGAGACATGCCTTAACACACAGAGACATATATACAGTCTACATTACACACACGCATGATTTATAGCCAGTCAGTAGCTCAAAAGCTCATGTTTATATCAATAAAATGTGATTTAGTTTCACATATCATTTCTTACGCTGCAAGCGCTTCAGCTGTGAAATTTTAAACCACCGCGAACACTGGAATTATTCTTGGCACTTCAAACTCCACTTGTTTCCCACAAAACAAACACTGAAGCATCACTCCTAAACTGTGCTTAAAGGTCGTTTGAGTTGGTCGTGTCCTGGTCTGCTTCAGCTGCAAATGATTTTGGCCACAGTGACATGAAATCAGAATTGACAGATGAATTGAATCAACTTTTGGAACACTCAGTGGCATTGATTTTACTCTCACTGACACCCCGCCACAGGCATTCCCAAGTGCTTTTAATCTTACTTTTCATATTTTTTCATATAACCGTTGTCATTTCAATTTAGTTTTACTGGGTTTAACGGATAGATCGCATCCCAGCAAGCCTAGAGGGACAAAAGATTCTAGGAAAACACTTTTAATTGATGGCTTAAATATGAATAATATTTTCTCTCGGCTGTTGTTTATTTAAAAACCTGCTTCAACTGAACATTGATGCCTGTTAACAGTCAGTATTTGTTTGGTTTCTCAGTGACACCCCCGAGTCTTTGTTGTTGAAGATAAATCCAACCACTTAGTCCTGACCCATGACTGTATTTAGATAAGTTGGTTTTCAGTGTTTTGTGGTCTTTTGTGTTTGGTATAACACTGTGAGTGTTTTGTTTGAGCATTTGTAATGTGGTCAGCACACTCACACGAAAGACATGTCCAGTAGTAAAGGGTGGGTGCTTGATGTTTGCCAGCATGTGAACTGTGTGAGCTGGCTACCACTCAACGATTTGCAAATACAAACCGGATGAAAACATGTACATTTTTGTGTTTAGGTTTATCCTAAATGAATGTGTCACTATAAATCTAAATGTATGTGTCTCTGTAGTTCTAGGAAGTCTTGTCTTAAGTTCCTCTGGTTTCTCTCTCTTAAATTTCCACAAATTTCCATCTGCATGTGTTTGTAGGTTTGCTTTGGGAGAAACTTGGGAAGGGCCAGCGTCTGGACAGATGAGGCAGACAGACAGGGGAACAAGCCAAAATATGACCAAAGGACAGGAAAGCAATGTTAAAAAACAAGGGAGGACAAGAGGAAGAGAAAGCAGAGAGACGTTGGACTTGGTGGAGAAAGTGGAGAGAGACCGGGCCCCTGACCTGACCACACTGACACACTCGGGTCTCTCTCTTTGCCAGCTGTGCATTGTGGTCAACTCGCAGAGGACGCACTCGCACACACATATACTTATCTACGCATGCTGGTGATGAGGACATACTTGGCCTCTGTGCATGTGTGTGTTTCAGTGTGTGTTTGGATGTGACAGCCTATCCATGCGTGCACACGAATGAGTGCAAATGCTACCAAAAATCCTACCGTCTGTCTGTATTTGTTTTCCTTCCAGCCTTTGTGCTTTTATATTCACATCCCTGAACCTGTATGCACATCTGTGTGTGTATACGTATATTTACACGTCTGCTGGGGTGCGCTGGTGCTCATTTCCATCTGTTTTTCTTGCTCTGCAGCTTGAGCGGACAGGATATTGGTGTGCCGTATGTCCCCATGTAGCACTCCATCATCTCAGCCTCTTCTCCCTGTCTCCACATGTGTGTCACGTCTGCGAACCATTAGCAATGTTGAACACAAACGGAGTAATTAGGAATAAGTGCTCAAAGGTGCAACAGTTAGACCCTGCAACCCCCAAGGATCCCTTCCCACAATCCTTTGCCTCATTCTGGGGCTGCTGTTCCCACCACTGGAGCCTGATTGTTGCCCAATGCGCACGTCTCCCCAAATAGAAATGGTGCTGCTAACAGGCAATGTGGGCACCCTGTGTTTTCAGAGCGGGCTCAGCGAGTGCTGACTGGCGCTCGTAGAGGTTATTTTTACTGTGTGTGGAGTTCCATTGGACTGGCAGGAGAGAGAGGTGCAGGAAATGCAACATGGTTTAGGCGTAAAGGAAGGGAAAGTTCCCTCTTAACGCAGCAGTTTGTCATCCATGTGTATCACTCAGTGTGTGGTGCTGATGTCCATCCCAGTCACTACAATAGAATAGAATCCTGCTTTCTCTGTATTCAATCTTCTGTAATACTGAGTCCATAAAACATGCAGTTGTCATTCTACCACTTTACATGTGATGGTAAAGAGCAGAGGAAGTGGCTGAAGCTGATAAGTAAAGTTTACAAGTCTTGATCAAAGGAGAAACAACAAAGTTTGGCACTAACATTAGCTCCCACTGCATCTCTCAAACCAAAGTTTTATGAAGTGTTTCACATCCGCACACTCTGTGGTTCATTTGTCACTCCTTTATTCCTTTATCTGTGCTGTCCAGATCAGGGGAAGGTAAATAAAGTTACTATGTTAACTGAGCTGAGTATAAAGTGAAGCGATGCACTGCTTTTAAACGGACCATGAGCTTAAACAATGTTTAAGACACTTACAATACACTTTCTACGATAGATCAAATGTGGACTATGGAAAATTGCACTAATAACTGTATTTGATTTAAATAAACAGGTTTAGTCTCACTTTTCAGTCCTGTTTCATTAAAGGAGCGCACAGTAACTCACTGTTGTGAACTGTAAATGCACCATGAGGTCAGATTTAACAACCAGTTTATGATGCCATGCAAACAATTGTACAACGAAATTAGGTAGCAACACTGATAATAAGATAACTGAGTATCATCATATCTTATCACTCAAACACTGGGCCCAGAGTAGGGCTGTTTGGTTTACTTCCAAAAGAGCTCGAGAGCAATAAATAATAAATGTAAATTAAAAAACTATTGAAGTATAACAATATAATATTAACATAATTAGTCCAGCCTCAAGTAAGAGTAAAAGAAACAAGCACATAGCATATCAACATTCCTTGGTACATGTATATCAGCATTATAGGTGTAGTTACTCCTGTTTTACTACAGTTTGCTCCTGGAGGATTCTGTTTGGTTTCCGTAAATTGGCTTAGTCACTCTATATATATAAAGTGTCATGAGATAACTTTTTTGTTGTGATCTGGCGCTACATAAATAAAATTTGATTGACTGAGTGATTTGATTGGTTTTCCCCTGTAAGTCGCTTTGGAAAAAAGTGTCTGCCAAATGCATAAGAAAGAAAGAAAGAAAGAAAGAAAGAAAGAAAGAAAGTTAGGTATAGTTTAGGTATAATTTCTATTTTTTTTTTTTTTTAACCTTTATTTACCCGGACAAGCAATTAAGAACAGATTCTTATTTACAAATGCAGCCTGATCAAAGAGCAATGGCTCCTTGAGGGTTAGGGGGTGGGGGGGCAAAAGTCAAAACAAGGTTAAACAATTATAAGCTCCAATATCTGGCCCTAATATGACCCCTAAAAAAAGTTTGTCATTTCATGGAAACATTTAATTTCATTGGGAATGTATACTAATTCTGCACTGGCTGCAGCACTTTCCTGAATGTGTCAGTCCCCTGCAGAAGGCCTATGAGCCAGTCAACACGTACGGGCCGCTGTGAGTGATTGTGGGTCGCTGCTCCACAGGTGAAACCAAACAATCAGAGCAGAATGAGCCTTTCAAGAGGGGCCTGTCCTCCTTAAGTCCTATTTAACAGGAGACATGGAAATATGCAAAAGCAACTAAGCTCCACTATTTGTATCATGGAGACTTTCAGGATGTTCATGGTTAGGTTTAGACAATGACAGCATGCTAGGGTTAGTGACAGATACCAGAT
The DNA here is from genome assembly GCF_902148855.1 of Sphaeramia orbicularis. NCBI lineage: Eukaryota > Metazoa > Chordata > Actinopteri > Kurtiformes > Apogonidae > Sphaeramia > Sphaeramia orbicularis. The sequence goes on along the minus strand of NC_043967.1, from coordinate 46,270,274 downwards.
TTAACACAGAAAAAGGCAGCAAAGATGAGATAAAAATGACTCATGATGCATTTAGTGATATTCAAACCAAACCACAAGCTTTTCCAAACCGTAGCCAAACCGCTTTTATTGCCCAAACATAAAACGCTGCCTGGAGTCAGGATGTGAGCTCCTCTCTCTGGTGGTAAAGTCTTGGATTTTGTGTATCTAACATCCGTCTCCACCACCTCCTTCTGCCCACTGTGGCAAAGGTAAAAAAGTAGCAGATCCTTTGCTGACAAATTATGTTGAGATTAGACATTGGCCAACATTTTTATCTGGTGATGGGGCTGTTATGTTTATGTGTATCTGTGGGTGTGTGTGTGTACATTACTTTGTAACCAAATGCGGGTGGGCTTTTACAGTACGTGTGCTCTTCTATGCCTGTGTTTAGGCGAGGAGAACTGTCCGTGTGTTTGTTTGTACGAGTATTGTGTGTGTTTGTCTCTCCATTTCTAGGAAACAGGCTTTCCTTGGCAAAGCAGGCAGCCAACAAATCTGCTGTAACCTCTGTAACCCCCACCCACCTCCACCACCATCACCGCCACCTCCACCCTCCAGGAGAGAAGCTGGGAATCGATACTCCACAATCTGCAGAAGTGAGCATGCCAGCATCAGAAAGCTGAGGTTTGGGCATGGAACATCAGACAGATTCCCGTGCATGTGAGGATATAAACAATTACGCATAAACACACTTGCACACACTTTGCACACATGGTCGTGTTTGCGTGGATGTAGGGACTTCCCACGAGAGCCCATGACATCTTAATTCACCAGCATCAAGTGTAAAGTGGTACACAGCAGAGGGAAAACAGCATGGAAAACTGTCGCCAGCTGAGGTCAGTTGTGGAGACACAACCCTTGTTGACTGAGCAAAGTAAAAACCTGAAATATGTGCCTTAATCGCTGTCCTCACTCTGCCCTCCAGCGATACGTGCTTCTGTCCGAGTCAAACAAAGGACGAAGAGGGAAATCAGCACAAACATATTTGCATATGCTCACAGTTTACTCTTGAGTGGAGTGCAAATGTTGTGTGGAAAATGGATTCAAATATGTACAGTCTAATTAAGATAGGGCTTTTTCCATTGGTTCTAATCAGTTACACATATAAACAAATCTGCTTGCTATGCATAGATTTCAGAGATAAACACACCTTAGTCATACACACTCACGTACACACTAACGTAAACACACCGAGGCCACCATAAATTACAGTCATCCCATCTGGGAGCATTAAGAAGCTGTTAATGAATAGGGTGCCGGAGCAGCAGCCACAAGTGGAGCGAGGCAGCTGGAGGAGGGAGGGGTGGGGAAGGCGGGGAGTTCGAGGGGGTGGGTAGCATCTGGGCAGCAGATATGTGTGTAGTCATGTAAAAGAGGCTGTGGTAACAGGGCACGTCTTGGGGGAGGAGAGGAATCAAGAGATCTGTTTTGAAGCCAGTGCTCTCTGTGACCTGCCTGGTTGAAAATGCACTGTATAACTGTATCAAATGCAAATGAGCATTATAATTAGAATCCTTCTTTTTTACAAAAGAAATTTTGTGGAAAGTCAAACGTGAGCGCTCACATCTTAAGCTCAGATATTTAACTTTGCATTAGTGAGATCAAAATGATAATAGATTTAGATAACCTCTATTACCCCTGTCTTACTGAATGAGACACTGAAAGCGCATACAGAATGAATGAGCAGTTAAAGTTTTCTTTTAAAATATATTCCGGGACAGATTATAGAATACATGCTGTCACAATCTACAGAATGACAAAAGTTAACCCTGTAAAGCCTGAACCATGAAATCATTGACAGAAAATTCCAGTTCTTTGAAACTGGAGCCTTTATTGGTCCTTCTGAACAACCAAAAAAAATGTTTTTTTAAAAATCAATTTCCATGTATGACTTTCAGTTTTGTATCATATTTGACACACCGGGTCTCAATGCTCAAATATTATTATTTTTGAACAAACAAACATGTCTAACAAATTGTTAGTTCCTTTTCAAAATTGGCAAAGTTCTGCTTCGTAACAATCATGTAGTGTCACTGGAAAGGCTTCTGATGAACAAATTCCTCTCCCCTGGTGGATTATCTGTGTATTGCATGTATCTAATTGTATACATCAGGTTTTTCAAGACAAAAAATATCACACTGATCATGTAGAGGGCTTCAAAACTCATTTATTAAATATGATAAATTCGGCATTATAGGGTTAAATAAATGGGATTATTTCACCATCTTACATTATTGGACATAGTGTATTTACTGAACGTACTGTGTAAAAGTCCTGGTAAAGTTCTAAAGTTCTAATACACTTGCATTTAACATGTCTATAACCCTTTTATTCCTACAAAATGATATTTACTGGATTAATTTTCTGATGTTTTGTACCAGGTTTCATTCAACACATGTCAGATGTTTCTAATTGTTTGTGATGCTTCTTGTCACGAGGTCAGAGGTCACAATAAATAGTGTCTATAACCTTTACAATCCATTTAATTCAGGTTTTTGTGTGCCTGATACGGCTGTGCACACATTTCCTGTATTTTCTTGTTGTATCTGAAGAAAAGAGAATGAGAGATAAATATGTATGATCATTTCAACCTTGCAAAAACAACAAAGCTAAAGGTGACCTACGATAGTACTGTACACAACCGGTTGAAGCGATGCGACTTGCAAGTATATGAAAACACAAAAGCAGTGGGAAGTTTGGTTTGAACACCCAATTTTTGTTCTCCACTGCTTCAAGTTGGAGTGAAAACCAGTGTCCAAAGATAAAAATATAACGTAGTGAATTTACAGCTCTACAACAGAACATTTTGTTTTCACCTAGTTTCTGAGGTACATTTTGTTGCCTAACAACTAATCCTCTTGAAAAAAAAAAAAAAATAATACAGGCACCAGAAAAGGCAGTTCTCCATTTCTGTTTTCACACAGACTAAAATGGTGGAAAAAACAGAACAGAAATAGCAAAAATGTAACTTTTCTACCAAATTTACAGCCAAACATGTAAGGTAAGTCTATGCTCTTAGGCCAGATGTGCCCAGGTAGGGTAAGCAATAACATTATTATAATAAACAATCTGCAAATTTGATTAGAAAATGACTAATCGCTGAACCGAACATCTAAGTCAAAATAATAAATACCTCCATGAACCATTCAGGATTAATGAACACCAAACTCCAAGTAATTAAACTTAAAATTAGCTGTAAAAAGAAATCTAGATTGACGTGAGTTTTTTATTCTTCTTAAGTTATTACTCTCCCTCAAAGTTGGTCCTTTCAGTTGAGAAGCCGGATATTAGCCACCGGCCACCATCCGAGCTTAATTTGTCACCAATTAATCTGGCAAACCCATTAATCAGTCTCTCCTACACATGGATTATGGGAAATTAGTGATGACTTTTTAGATTTCAGAGCAGAGAGAGAGATTTCAGAGATACAGGCTTAACAAGTAATCTCCTCATTGATTTTAAGAATGTAGCGGTACTCTAATTGCCAGGTATTGAAACTACGTACATATATTCACTTATTGGTGAAGGTAATGTTTTCATCAGGGTTTGTCTGTCTGTCCATCTGTCTGTCTGTGTCCAAGATAACTCAAAAAGTTATGGACAGATTTGGATGAAAATTTCAGGAAATGTTGATACTGGCACAAGGAACAAATGATTAAATTTTGGTGGTGATCATGGGGGGGCACTGATCTGCCTTGGTGGAGGTCTGCGCTCTCCAAGTGCTTTTCTAGTTTGTTTGTTTGTTTGTTTGTTTGTCTGTTAGCAAGATAACTCAAAAAGTTATGGATGGATTTTCATGAAATTTTCAGGAAATGTTGATACTGGCACAAGGAAAAGACGATTAAATTTCGATGGTGGTGGGGGGGTTTGTTTGTTCATCTGTCTGTTAGCAAGATAACTCAAAAAAATATGGACGGATTTGGATAAAAATTTCAGGAAATGTTGATTCTGGCACAAGGAACAAATGATTAAATTTTGGTGATAATGGGGGGATGGGCTCTCCGAGTGTTCTACTAGTATTACATATACTCTGACAGCAGCCATTTTAGTCATTTTATATAAGATTTTTTTTTTATGTTAGCAGAACCAATAGGGTCTTTTCGTCTTTTAGTCTGCATTGGTATTTATTGATTATTCATTTGTTGATTATTTAAATGCATTTATTCATAGTTGCTTTCAATGATCTTGTATTTGTGCACTGATTTATTTATTTATTTATGTTTGTCACATTGCACTTTAAATGTGGGCTGATGTCTGTGGTAAGCTGCAAATGAATTGCCTGTATAGGATAAATAAAGTTTTCTGAATCTGATTGCCAGGTATTGAAATTGCGACTACGTACATATATTCACTTATATTACATATACTCTGACAGCAGCAGTTATTTAAGTCATTTTAAATGAGATTTTTTTTTTTTTTTTTTAATGTTAGCAGAACCAATAGGGTCTTTTAGTCTGCATTGGTATTTATTGATTATTTATTGCTGATTATTTAAATGCATTTATTTGTAGTAGCTTTCAATGATCTTGTATTTGTGCACTGATTTATTTATTTATGTTTGGATGTGGGCTGATGTCTGTGGTAAGCTGCACATGAATTGCCCATAAGGGATAAATAAAGTTTTCTGAATCTGAATATATTTGGTATTGTAAATATTCTAAATACATGCATTGCATTGCTTCCCAACCCGGTGAACTGGCTGCAGGGAAAGAACAGCTCAGCTCCAGATTAATGACTTCACCTTGTCTGTGGAGGTGTCGGAGGAGGTGTGGTAACAGAAGGGCCAGTTATCTTAAGTGACCTTTTAATACCCTCAGCTCTTTCACAACGCCTCCACTGGCGGCCGTTCAAAGTGGACACATGGACAATATACAGAGCAGAAGTGTGCCTCAGAAGGAGACAAAAGACACCACCTGTATGCTAATGTTTTCTGAAGCTTACAGAGAATGAAGGGCAGCGCTACAGAAGCAGAAGGATGAAGTGTGCCGCTCTTTTGGAAAAAGCCCAGGGCTGTAAAATGTCAGAAGAAGCCAAAAATTGATTTTTGCCCCTCTTTTTTTAAGAAGTAGAAAAGGAAGAAACAAGAGAAAAATCTGAAGTGTGCCACTTTATGGTGCAGAAGGTGCTGTAAAATTGATTTTCTCCTCCTTTAAGACTGCAAAGAAGAGAGACAATAGCAGCAATGTGGATGAGTAACTATAGGAAGGCGCTAAAGAGAGAAGAAAGGGCACAGGTTGTAAAATTCATTTCCAATCTTTGTGTTAAGTAATGAGAGAGAGGGAGAGTGGAGGAGTGGAGTGTGCCACTTCAGATTGGAAGCAGGGGGTTGTCTGAGGCGACAGATATGACCAAAGGCTGTAAAATTCATTTCCCTTCCTCTCTTTAAGTAATGGGAGAGCAGAAGTCGCTGAGGGTGAGCGTGGTGTCTCTGTCAATAAGCAGTGGGAGGGAAAATTGGGCAATAAAATTCATTTCCTTAGTCTTTATTCTGTATTTTCTTATGAGGGAGAGGGGTTTGACTGACGGAGTGTGCCGTGGCAGAGGGGCGTCTGTTCATATGGAAAAAAAGGAAGCAGGGTCAGAGGCTGTAAAAGTCTTTCTATTATTGCCCCAAGTAATAAGGCAGAGTGGTAGCATGTGCCTGTTTGAATGGAGGGTGGAGTAATTGGTATTAAGCAGATTTGGAGCATGGCACACTTACACTGAGACAATACCTCCAGATGTAGAGTATAGACCACCAGTGTTGGGATCTGGTGGAGTTCATGTATCGAGAAAACAAACTCGACCTAGTTACAGACATAATATAAATATAATAGGTCAAAATCTAAGTGCAGATTCAACCCTAAATGGATTACTTTTGACGCGTGTATTATTTGCTTTGAAAATTCAGCAGTCGGTGCATCCTACCTGTCAGCACACTTCACAAAATGATGGTTATCAAGTTTCATGTCTGACAGAACATACCTTCGATGCTCTACGCTGTTGGATTAGTTGCGATAAAATGAGCGAAGAGAAAACATGTCAGTATTTTCCAGTTTAACCTGATGCTGTGGAAAGCACTAGATTGAACATCATCTCTACAGGAAGTGTTTATAACACACTGACTCATGGGTTCAGGAATTTCCACACATTCAATAATAATCAAGGAATCTCAGGTATGTTTCCCACTGTGAGTAATCTAAAGGAACACAATAAAAAATGATATTTAAGCAGAATACATGAAGGCAGCCTCACTCACACATTGTCTCTAGTCATGCCCTAAAATTCAGGGATACTGGGAGTCTGTCCTACTTGAAATTAGAAAAATTCTCAAAACCCACATTGATTCTGATCCTCTACCTCTTCTCCTTGTCTTATCAAATAAGTGTAATAGTAATAAACATAATAGAAAATTGTAAAATATTTTAACATTCTGTGCCTGAAAGGACATACTACTACACTGGACTTCTAATAAACCCCTACTATTTCTGGATGAAGGAAGCTAATACTGGAGCACATTCTGGCTTTTTGACATGCTTAGCACATTCTAAGATTGACATATTCAACCACATTTGGAAACCCTTGTTGGACTATACTGAAGGAAATGTGTCCTCAATTCTGTCTTGAGCTTTCATCAGCTCTTAAATGGACTTTTGTCATTTTATATAGATATGAATGTGATGGGAATCTGTCTCTATGCTGACTGTAAATCTCTATTTTTGTCTCGACTGTGGTGCTGAGCTGTTTTGTTTTGTTTTGTGTTGTTTTGAAAAATGAAAATGTAACTAGAAGCACTCGGAGAGCGCAGACCTCCGCCAAGGCTGATCAGTGGCCCCCCCTGTGGGCCCCCCCACCCCCGATCACCACCAAAATTTAATCATTTCTTCCTTATCCCATTTCCAACAAACCCTGAAAATTTCATCCAAATCTGTCCATAACTTTTTGAGTTATGTTGCACACTAACGGACAGACAAACAAACAAACAGACAAACAAACAAACAAACCCTGGCAAAAACATAACCTCCTTGGCGGAGGTAATAAATATATTCTTAAAAAAAAAAAGATATTTAAGGGCGTAGACACTAGTCGCTTTTCCATTGGACATCTGCAAAAAAAACTTCACCAATATTTACTAACTGTCGAAAAAACAAGTGCATAATGTTGGTTTTTCCATTAAATCACAATTGCGATGATTTGTTTATTTATTATCGCGAGATGACACGAGAAGTCATTCCATAAACATAGCGATGAACGTAAATATGGTGTTGATTTACAGATATATTCATTATTATTATATATTACCCCTCTATCTCGTACTAAATTAAAAAATGATTGGGTTTCCTGGTGTGTCCATACATACTGCAACATGTTTCCTCTTCTTCGCTTGTTGTAACGTCCGTCAACATCTGGTTTTTTAATTCACTTGACTCTAGTTGCGAAAAAAGGTCTTTCCATTGCAGTTTTGTGTGATATACCATTCGTGCTATGCCCGAAAAACCACCTCTTGCCAGCGCAAAAACTTTTAATTGAAAAATTAGACTTTTGACGAAATTGTCGTTTTTCCATTAGGTACATTTTTATGTGCAAGTTACAGTACAGGGTGGGGAAGCAAAATTTACAATATTTTGAGGCAGGGATTGAAAGACAGTGTATGACCAATTAGTTTATTGAAAGTCATGAGAATTTATTTGCCACAAGAAAATTGACATAATAGAAAATGTTTTTATTCTATGTGTCCTCCTTCTTTCTCAATAACTGCCTTCACACGCTTCCTGAAACTTGCGCAAGTGTTCCTCAAATATTCGGGTGACAACTTCTCCCATTCTTCTTTAATAGTATCTTCCAGACTTTCTCGTAATAGTTTTGCTCATAGTCATTCTCTTCTTTCCATTATAAACAGTCTTTATGGACACTCCAACTATTTTTGAAATCTCCTTTGGTGTGACGAGTGCATTCAGCAAATCACACACTCTTTGACGTTTGCTTTCCTGATTACTCATATGGGCAAAAGTTTCTGAAAAGGTATGGATAATAGTGTTAGGTATGATTATGACATCAATATATGTTTGGTTTCAAAACAATTGACGTAGTGCCTGCTGAGAAAAAACAACTAAATGTTCAGTGTAAATTTTGCTTCCCCACCCTGTATATTTACGCAATTGAGTGTCAATGGAAAAGCGACTACTGATAACTGTGGTAAAATACATTGTCATCTTAACCCTCCCAACACTGCGGACCACACATGTATCCTGTATGCTCATTCATAAACAGAGTTATGTAAACACGTCTTCAGCATGCACACAGACACACTATTCGTGTCAGTCGGATTTACCGCTGTATCTGTGCTCTTCCAGACTTTGGAGGAGCAGCATTTTTTCACACTATCTTTTCGCAGCTGAAAAGCCCCAAGCCATCTATTTACCACACTGTCTCTCAGAGCGTATACATGTAGACCTCTGCACTGCATATTTTTCACACCTTCAATTGCTAGCCCTGAACTGTCTTCAATTATATAACGCTCTATCAATGTGATTTTTTTTTTCTCAGCTGCACAGAATCGGCAAAATGAGTTACAAAAAGCAACAACAGAGTTAGAAAGTTGTATCAGCGCTACATCTTTTCTGTCAGCGGCGATGCCACTGTAGCTGTTGAGTGAACGTGCATATAAAGCACAACCTCTTGTTAGCGATGGTGTCACTTACTATTGCTATCAGTGTGACATTTAGGATGGCACTATTCCGGGCATGCCAACTGTCAATGTGTCTTCTTTCCCTGGAGGTTCCCCAGGGCCTATCAGTGCCGGGAAGGTCTGGGCACTTTGGACAGATCACTGCTCTTTGGGGGGAAAGCAGAGTCTGTCACTTTCATTTCAACATATTTCAGGGGGTAATGAGCAAACATGGATGACTTGTGCATCCATGGGATTGACAGTGTGAGTACATGCTGTTCTCTCTCAAATCTGGTTATGCTGACAATTCTCTGGGATCAGGTGCATCTAGCCTAGAGCGTCTTCTAAAAGCACACGGCTCTGCAAACATTGTCATTGGTATTCTGTTTCGCTACTACCTATGTCCTCCTGAGGAAGGTGCTCAGCTGGCCCTTTTTAAGATTGGTGGAGCTTTGAGGTTCAGTTTAAACCCCCAATGTATAAACGGAATGTGGACCTTGGTTCTGAGTTGCAACCCAGTCTCCGGGAAAAAACGCTGCCGTTGTGCATTTCTCCAAACCACAGGTACGGATAATCTTAACATAAAGTGACATGGACGTATCCACTACTTTTTTTGCTTTTCCTCAATAAGCAGGAGGTGGTTGGGTGCATGGCGGATTTACAAAACCCTGGACTTTGCCTCCAGAGAATGGAGTTCACATCCCAGTTCCTGTAGGGTCTTAGCTTAAAAAAGCACTTTGGTGATGGTTAGTAAAAGCCGTTTACAAAATATATTGATGTTTTTCCAAGTGCTCTCAGTGTGTGTACACCCAGACGTCTGCTCCACATATTTTTCACACCTTTACACTTCTATTGGTGATAACAGGCAAAATCAGAGTCTAGACCCGAAAATAAAAAGTGCAACAACTAACAAGTGGGGGTATTTTTTTTTCCTAATGTTTTTATTTCCAGTGCGTGGAAAGATCATAACACCCCTCTTATAGTGTACAACACTAGCTTGTGTTTGCTTAAAACTGAATTATGCTAATGTCAACAAACAACTGGCACCGGCTCCAATGCAAACTAGATGTGCGAATCAAGTATTACACCATTCAGTGATTATAAATAGTTGTAATTTCTGAAGGTCATTGCTAAAAAACACAATTAGCGGTTAAAATACTAACATTAATGTACACATACTGTATGTATGAATGTTAGCATGGAATTAATTTTTGGTTCAGAAACATTAAAGTTTTTTTGTTTTTTTTTTTGTTAAATGATGTTTGACTATGTATCAGAAATAAAAAATGGATGTTGATGGATATTGAGAAGTATTCAAGTCAATATTACTTATATGTCAATTATTATTATTATTACTTTCACAGCTGTTTTAAAATTCAGAGGTGGTCTTGGGGGTGGGGGGGTATCTTCAAGGGAGACCCACACAATATTATCATTTCATGTCAGAAAATATATGTAATGTGTGAAAACGTTAATAAAGATGTGTTTAAAAAAAAAAAAAGAAAGAAAAGAAACATTAATGTTGTTATATGTAGTATTGATGGTCCAAACTCTCCACAGCTAATGGGAATTCATGTACCAGGACACAATTGGGGATGCCCTATAGTCAGAAGGCCTGTTAAAAAGGGTTAGGGTTAGATTTATCATCTAAATCCAAACTAATTTTCTGACTAAAGGGCCTTCTGACAATAAGGTGGGCATCGGACACAATTAGGACCAAAACCACCAATGAATCAATGCTATGTATCCACAGACAGCTCATTATTTAATGCTTCGGTATCATTATGTTTTCTCCTTCAAACAAAAACTCATAGCTGCTTATTTTTTACAGTCGCACAAAATTACATTGTGTCTTCTAATCTTCAAATGCTGCATGAGCCGATACATATCTACATTATAGCTCTGTTTTTAGTCAGAAAATCACCTCTGTTTTCTGTTCGGTTTGTGTTTTCAGCCAAGGTCAGAACTGTCACCGTCTAATCTGAACCGTGGATCAACAAACGACAACTTAGCAAAGATAATAACATGCCATAATAAGTTTATACCTTCATAAACCTCATAATCAAACTCACCCTGTGTAGAAGAAATGCTGACATTTCAGCATCAAACTCCATTCTTTTTATTTACAGCTGTGTCCAGTGGAGAAAACAACAACAGTGATTCTGGCTTTAATCAGGGTCTTTTTCTTTGGACTCTAAAAGTTGTTTCTTCAGACTGATCTCATGAAATCGAGTTGTATGTAACACCAGTTCTTATGGTATTTGGCGTGCTATATGTACGCATTTTCATCCTTTCACGTGTTATTCAACGCCATTTGATCACGAGTCAATGTAAGCCAAGATCTCCAGTTTACATATCCATAACCTCTAACCCTAAACCTAACCCTAACCGCTAATCATTTGGTATTTGACGCAGCGTGAACATATGCGCAGAAAGCTTATAATGCGTATAGACATCACACCAATTAAAAGTAGCGTGTTATCTGTATGCAATTCATGATATCACGTTGGGTTTCTTAGTGGTTCTCATCCCATTTGGTCATCTTCTGATGCTTTGCTCAAAGGCCCCGTGGTGTTAGTTTTCCTAAACCATGGGAGACCTGCAGAGTGACTCACTACTCCCTCTAGTGGTCACATTAATCCTCCTGGCCCGTCGCTCTAAATAAATTCAGTTCATATCTCTGGCATCTTTGACACATAACTTCATTATTTTCAACTCTTTAATGATATTTTCTTATATATTTGAAGGTACAAATACTGTTTAAGTCAGTGGTTCCCGACCTTTTTTGGCTCGTGACCCCATTTTAACGTTACTAATTTCTGGTGACCCCAGACATTCAAAACAGAGACATTTTATTTTGTTAAAATTAATTTGTTTTTGATTATGTAATAGTTTGATATCCTATGTTGCAAATAAACATTAATTGTAGATGACATTTAGTCTATATAATGTATATTATTATGGACGGAGGCAGAAAAGCCAGGTGTAGATTACTGCACAAAGGGAGAATTTTATTTTCCTTGGTCAGGATATGTACAGTCAGTCCAGCTTGGATTTACAAGGCTGACAATTAATACTGAACAAACAAGAACTCAAACTATGAATTATGAAAGAGCTGCAGCATCTGAAACCGACCACAATGAACATTTGACAGATAAACAGAACCACAGTGCTTCAGTTTCAGCTTCACAGTTTGTCATGTCTTTTATGTATTATGATTGTCTCTGTCAACTCACCATATATTATTTATTAGTAAGTTTTTTTATTTTATTTTTATCAATTACTAGAAATTTCAGGCGACTCCATCTGAATTCCAGGCAACCCCACGTGGGGTCCCAACCCCAAGGTTGAAAAACACTGCCCTAACTGCTAATCACGTTGTCTTTGACGTGGCGTGAACATATACATAGAAAGCTTATAATGCTTAAATTGAAAATGCTGTGTTATTTGTACACAATTCATGATATCACGTTGGGTTTCTTAGTGGTTCTCATCCCATTTGGTCACTTTCTGATGCTTTGGTCGAAGGCCTGCGGTGTTCGTTTTCCTAAACCATAGGAGACCTGCAGAGTGACTCACTACTCCCTCTAGTGGTCACATAAATTTAATAACAAATTTGAATTTCCCTCGGGATCAATAAAGTATCTATCTATCTATCTATCTATCTATCTATCTATCTATCTATCTATCTATCTATCTATCTATCTAAATCCCCCAGCCTGTGGCTCTAAATAAGTTCAGTTCATATCTCTGGCATCTTTGGCACATAACTTCATTATTCTCAACTAATGATAATTTCTTAATATTTGAAGGTACAACTACTGCTTAAGCCCCTTTAAAAAGCACTTTGGTAAGGGTTAATAAATGATGGTGTTTACTCAATAAACTGGTATCTTTCCAAACCTCTAAAGTTTACCATAAAAGCCTCCTTCATCCAACATGTTTGGATATCTTTTCCAGTGTTTCTGCTGTATCTCCAATGTGTTGACAGATCAGAACATCGCTCTTACAGTGTTAACTCACAAACGGAGCGCACTAATGTCAACAAACAACTCTTGCTGATATACACATGTGAGAAATGTTGATGATGAAATGTGTTTTTGGTTCAGAAACATTACGATGATACGAATCTGTGGTTTACAGGAACATACGACGGCAACATTTCAATCCGGCGCCTCCTTTGTGGGTTGTTTACCAAGAGATATAACTTTCTTTTTCCTCTCAACCCGGTCTTATATGTGTTGTAATGATGTACTTGTGCATTTGTGGACTGTTGTAATTTAACGGGCAGGTTATTCACACTGAGTCTTCCATATACTCCCAGGCTGTTGTGTTGTTGTGTCAAGAAAAAGCAGGGGATGGTAAACAGAGGCTCTGGGTGGTCTCCTTTCTCTGGACTCCGATTCCCTGGACACACTGTAAAGTCTGCTGACAGGAGAAGAGCTCTTTCTTTTCAGCACAACCTGCGTTACTGCTCTCCTCTCCTCTCCTTTCTGTTCGTGTCGCTTGTTTGCGGCTGCCGGACTCTATGGAACCGGCCTCATACATATTGAAGGGGCTTTTGAGGAATCCACCAGTGTGCAGCTTTTTCATCCAGTCTACCCTCCTCTCACTATTTACATTTGAGTGTCAATCTCTCCCTCTTTTTTCTCTTTTGCGTCTGTCTGTATCTCTCTAAAAGTACTTTCACATTCCACTATTCATTTTCTGTTTTTCTCACTCTCTCCCACCTGCCCACTTCCATGCAGCCCACCCTCTTTCTCACCACTTAGCTCAGAAATTTTTTTCCCTGCCTAAATTTTCTGGCTTTTGTTTTGGAGTGTTTCATAAAGCTTGGCTGCATTAACATAACTCCACTTGTTTACTGCAGTATGTTTCTCCTTGCAACCTCAAAATAATGCATAAGAATTACATGCAACTTCTGATCTTTCATCTATTTCACGCCTTTAGTGAATACATATGTAACTTCCTTCTTTACCTTTTTTTTTTTTTTTTCCACCAAACTAATCTTTCTCCACACTTTTTATTATTCCATTCTGTCAGACTCACTTTTGCATTCCCTTCCTCTAAACCTTATCTGAACATCTTATTACATCTTGCGCCTCTCCTCTCTCCTTGTGTCCTTCTTGTTTGTTTCCTGTCTATTTCTATCTTTCTCACTCTCTCGCCAGCCCCCTCTTATTCATTTGGCATCCGTCTCTCCTTCCGCTTCTCCTCTGTACTCACTTTCGCCTCGGATATCGTTATGTTTACACATTAAGTCTCTTTTCACCTTTATTTTAAACCTCCGCCCTCATATCTCCTCTTCTTTATTAAACTTCCTGCGGGCTGCTGTCTTCCTCGTCTGTCCTCCAAGTCCTGCATGTAAAGTTCTTGGTGTTTTCTTGCATCGTTTCCATCCATTCATTCTTTGCTTCTGCCCTGCATTTCCAAAATTACTCTGCTTCTCCCCAAGAGAGGGCACTGCATTGTTCATTTGTTTGTGAGTCACCTGCAATATCTCAGACGCTACTTACTTGAATTTAACAGTCTAAAGGAAATGATACATCACACCTCTAAAATTTCAATTTCCCCACAGGAGGGAGTGATAATTACAGGTCAGTAAAGGTAACACACCTGCTAATTACAGGCCCAAAAGGTTGACCGCATCATATATAGGAGAAAATATCTTTATTATTACTACCACTACATCCCTTTTTCTGCTATATTCCTGTTATATCTTTTAACTTTGCATGTCATCGCTCTTAAGTACATCTTTTTTAAGCTTTTCACTCTCATCTCGCACGCCTCCTCACTTTTGCTTTCATTCTTGGTCTTACACTCTTGTTATCTAACATTGTGTTTGCATTTTCTCCTCAATCCTCCTCCTCATCCGCCTCCTTCTCAGCTGCTCTTTGTCTCTCAGCTTGGCTTATATGGTGAGTATGCAGGCGTACAAATTTGTGTGTCTGTGTGTGTGGGTGCGTCTCTGTATGTGTGTTTTCCTCAATGTCTAAGCGCGGTGATATCCAAGGCCACTCACTGAGATGTCATTTTAAATAGCGTTTACTGAACTGCAATCTCTCGGCTGACTCGCAGGTTATTAATTACAGTCGTTTAAATCAACTACCACTGCACGTCTGATAAGTGACCAAAGGTAATTAGAAACCGGCCACTTCTCACTTCGTCTCTATTTGCTGTAACACTAGGGTTACTCACTGATTACCTTTGTTTTCCTTTAAAATTGCTCCACCTAATCATTAACTGCATCTTGCCTTCTATTGCCTCAGGAAAGTGAAAGGAAATTCAACATTGATGCCAATACTTGCAAAGGCAAGACCATGAACAAACTTGCTCTACACAAGCAAAGTACAGAGTGAGAGACGGTTATGTTGTCTTTACTGCAGTGTTTTTCAACCTTGTGGCCTGGAATTCACCTGAATTTTCTAGTAAATTGATAAAAATTAAGAAAAACTTACTAGTAAAAAATATATGTTGAGTTGAGAGAGACAATCACAATCCATAAAAGACATGACGAACTCTGAAGCTGAAACTGAAGCACTGTGGTTCTGTTTATCTGTCAAATGTTCGTTGTGGTTGGTTTCAGATGCTGCAGCTCTTTCATCATTCATAGTTTAAGTTCTTGTTTGTTCAATATTAATTGTCAGCCTTGTAAATCCAAGCTGGACTGACTGTACATATCCTGACCAAGGAAAATCAAATTCTCCCTTTGTGCAGTAATCTACACCTGGCTTTTCTGCCTCCGTCCATAATAATAGACAATATTTATTATTATTGTGACTTCTAATTTTTTAATTTTATGTTCTTATCCTGGTTTTTATCCCAAACACTGTTTAAGCTTCTTGAGGTTTTTTATTATGTTTTATTGCATCTTGTTTTCATTTATTTATTTATTTATTTATTTATTTATTCTTTTACTTGTCCATGCTGCTGTACTGTTGAATGGTGGAACACTGAGCATATTTTGTCTTGACACTCGATCAAGTACCTGCCGAACAGGTTCATTGTATGTTTTGTTGTGATGCTAAATGCAATCACTATTTCTGCAAAACAAATCTACCCATGGGTGTAAATAAAGTTACTTTGAACCTTGACTATATAACCTAAAATTTGTCTAAATTAGTGTTTATTTGAAACATAGTATAGCAAATTATTACATGATCAAAAACATTTAATTTTAACAAAAAAATGTCTCCGTTCTGGGGTCACCAGAAATTTATGATGTTAAAATGGAGTCACGAGCCAAAAAAGTTTGGGAACCACTGCTTTACTGAGTCTCGTTTCATAAGCAGAGGTGGACATTGCTAATGCTAATTACAGGAAACACTTCACTTTCATTGTTTGCAAAGAACAAGCTCATAGATTCAGGAACAACTCCTGCAGAGGAGCTGCATTGACTAACAATAAAGGAAGCAAACCAAGCATCCCAGTGTAGTGGACTGCTCTGAGGTTCACACTTACACACTTCTCTTATGTAAATAGATGGTGGGGTGTTGTTTGGGGAAGGGGACGTGATGACAGTCTGTCATTAAACCCTTCATTTGTATTCACAGTGGAGGGACCAACCGCTTCTCCTTTAATGGCCATGCTGGAAAGGAAAGAGCAACAAAGTAGGAATAAGCTTTAAGAGCAGAGGGGAAGATAAGTAAAGTACATCTTGGAAGGAAAAACACAACAGGCAGGACCTGCACAAGACGAATTGGAAAAGCTACGCATCACAAAGTCTACAATAAACATTATAAAGTCTCTTGCCCTCTTCTCTTGCTAGCTTATAAAGCACTGAATGGTTCAGGCCCAAAATACATCAAAGACCTTCTAGTCCAGAATGAACCATCCAGACCACTCAGGCCATCTGGTGCAGGTCTGCTCTGTGTTCCAAAAGTCAGAACTAAACATGGAGAATCAGCGTTCAGTTTCTATGCTCCGTATATCTGGAACAAACTACCAGAAAATATCAGGTCTGCTGAGAGTCTGAGTTCTTTTAAGTCAAGGTTACAGACTCACCTGTTCACTGCTGCCTTTGACTAAAAGGCTTTTGACTTTTTAAATTTTATATTCTCCTTCAAAACTCTGCACTGCAACTCTTACTTTAATATGTGTGTGTTTTTATATTTTTGGGGTTTATGTGTTGTTTTCTTACTTGCTGTTTTTAATCACCTTTTACACATTTCTTTTATAATGTTTTAGATGTGTTTCTTTTTCCCTGTCGTATTTCAATGTCCTGTGTGAAGCACCTTGAATTGCCTTGTTGCTGAAATGTGCTATATAAATAAACTTGCCTTGCCTTGCCTAAAGTCGTTATATTGCATAAGTAAGAACTTTCTTTACCGTTTTTACAGATTTTAAAGGGATTTGACTTGATGTGTTTTGACTTATCTTTTCAGGATCACGGAAAGTGCACTTTCATGACATCATCTAATTACTTTGGTTGAAATGGTTGAAAAAAAAAAAAAAACAAATTATGGACAGTCAAGTTCCCATGCCTACATGAAACGGTTTCCCTATCATTTTCCTATATCTTATTTTCATGCCACAAAACAGGCTCAGAGCAAATTCCGTCAGGATTTGAGGTGAATAGGGTTGTGTTTATGTGTGTTTGTGCGTCTGCGTTTGTGTCTATGTGGCTGGAGAGATCTGTGCTTGTGTGTTTTTCATCTGTCTGTCTGTCCTCGAAGAAAAATAAAAATAAAAGAAGCATATCATGGCAGTGCAGCAGTGTTGTTCCACTTCATCTTTCTATTTACTCATTCAGTATTTCAGGTTGGTGTGAAATTAAAGGTCTACTCATTTGCGTCCCGATAGAGGTTTGACATAAATGTCTGCGGCACAGTGAAAGCTTTTTCACAACACTTTTCGACTGCAATGCAAATGACAATTATGTTGGCAGTCCCTCTTACCCTCTTATCTTCCCACTGAGGCAGAAAAAACAATTGGACTCTAAAAAATTGATCCACCAGGATGAGCACTCTTCATGAATATAAAACACATTATTGAGGATGACCTGTTTGACTCTGAAAAGCACACAATTACCATGTATATGTGTCTTTCTGCATCTCCAGTGATGCGCTTAGTCAGTTTGGACACAATTTTAATAGAGATTGCACAAACAGTGAATACTCAACACTGAGCATGGACTCTGTTGTGTGTGATATACAGTAAGAACACCTCTGTTGATACATTTTGTTTATTTTCTTGCAGAATAATAAGGATTTTTATGTGAACTATTCAACAATGTACGTGCGTGGGCATTTCATCAATTTGGGTTTTGAAAGGTAGAGACAACACAGCACAGCGGCAGACCTGGCTATACCAGGAGATGCAAATAGATCTTAGTATTTGATCTAATGTTCCTGCAGAAGATGAATGGGAAGTAAATGCACTCTGTCAATTAAAGTGTCAGGAAAACTGAGCTGCAGTGAGCTCTTTACCTGACGGTTTAATTAGCTTGTGATCTTCTCATGCTTATGGAAATGCCATAACCTTTGAAAAAATGTACATATTTTCTCATGTGGCCATTTCAGTCTCAAGGTGGCCAATTTAAGAGCAAATATAATGAAATAAATTCTCAAAAACATCACCCACGGCTTCACAGAGACTCATATACTGGAAGAATGATCAGTTGATTTGACTGTTCTTTTATGCGCAATGGGATACTTGCAGATTAAGAAAAGCAATGCCGAAGTGTTACATTCTGGTTACATCAGGGTTTTATTCAGCACTTCTCCATTCATTTACTATTTTCTTAAATAATGCAAAGGACTCTACCTGATTACTTGTCCTAAAATTGTACTCTTAGTTGTGTTGAATTAGTCGTTTGAGGGTTGTTGTTTTTTTTTTTTCATTTGAAGTGACTGCGGTTATTTTTACTTACTTTTTCCATTTTGTTGTTTAGGATGATACCTTTCAAAGCTGTTATACGCTGCAAAGCAGGCATAGCAAATAAAGTGCCATGTCAAGCAGAAGCAGGCTTGAAAACCCCCTCTGGCAGTGTGGCTCGCTAGGCTGAACGAGCAGCTTGCAGTCCAGATTATCCATGTCAGTGGAACAGAAAATGAGAATCAGGATTTGCAATGTATCTGACAGCATGGCTATATATTATTATACACTTTCAGACCATTTGTATTTGTCCATCTAAGCCTTCCAGACATGTAAAATACGATTAAAATAAGCTTATGAAACCTGACAAACTCCCATTACTCCAGTGATTGCAAAATTAAAAATATACACTGGGTATAATTATAAGACTCATGCGTCCTGATATCTGTCAGCAATTTCACTTCTCATTATAGAATAACTTTAGGGATAAAAGTACCAGCTGCAGTGCCAGAAAACATTTGTAAAACCAATCAGTAGTAAACCATGGGCACTACCCTTCAATACGGTGAACCCTTTACAATATGGGTGGAGAAAATAAGTGGAGTGGTGTAATGAAGTGCAAACCCATGTAACCAATAATATAAGGGTTTGAGGTTCATACTGTTTAGGATTTATTTACAACATGTTAACAAGCTGCTGATATGACTGTAATTATTATAAGACTGCATATTTGGGTGTAGGATGAATATTTTTAACATTTAGTCTCTTTTAGCACTTTTTCATTCAAGATCGAAAGCATTTATTGTCATATGCACAGTGAGGAAACTTGTACAATGAAATGTTTGCTTTGCTGTCCACAGAATGCCAAATATGCACAAAAACATGTGTAAATTGACAAAAGACAAATAATAAGACAAAAGAGATAACAAGATAGATTTTTAAAAAAAAACAGTGCAGTTGTAAATGGTGCAATTCTGTTTGTGCAAGTGAAAGTATAACAGGTATTACAGTTTTTCATGACTTACATTAATAGAGGAAATACCTTATTGTTTTAACCACCCTCAAACTATAAATGCTTATATCACTTGCATTTATTTGCATATAAGCAATATATTGTATTGTATATTGTATATTGCATATATTAATGCCATAGCAAACTTTTAAGGTGCATACATAGATAGATAGATAGATAGATAGATAGATAGATAGATAGATAGATAGATAGATAGATAGATAGATAGATAGATAGATAGATAGATAGATAGATAGATAGATAGATAGATAGATAGATAGATAGATAGATACTTTATTCATCCAGCAATATCCACAAATTATAAAAAAAATAAATAAATAAATAAATATTAAGATCATCAATCAGCATAATCTACAATCAGAATCAAATGCACAATAAAATGCATTAGAAATCCCAGAAAATACCCAGAATCCTTCTATTATCGTCTCACGTACTGTTCTACCACCGTACTGGCTGTCGTTCCAATAATGAGCGCCTTTAACATGTAAACATACATTAAATATCGAAAAACCTGCAAAGCCCGTGTCTTTCGGACGGCCCTCTCATTGGTCCGCTCTGCTCCGGGGGGCGTGGTCTGCGGCTGTAGGCGTTTCACAAAACCAGCCACCACACAAGTGAAGCTTTCATTCACTACGGATTTGTCGACGTCGCTAGATCTCTTTTGCAGTTTTATTCCTCAACCGATCAACTTATTTGTTTGTTTTGTTTTTTTCTTTCGGAGCTGCTGCATGTCTCAAGTGCGTCTTTGAGTCTGCAGTCTCCACGTGTAGGTACGGAGGTTTTTCCAGTTAACTTTTTTTTTTTTTTCCTTTCTTTTTTTTTTCTTTGCACAACCTACCTGAGTTGTGCGTCTTCCATCTGCACGCCTCCACTCCTCTCCACCATGGATTTGGTTTGGATTGTGGGCTTCGTTGTGAGCGTCTGCGCCTGGTTTGTTTCTGCGGAGCGGCACAGCATCTATTGGAACAGCACGAACCCAAAGTAAATACCTGCACATAGTTTTACACTCACACTCTTGTTTTTTCTGTGTGCTTTCGGGGGGGGCATCCTATGTCACTCACTAGTTTGTGCAAGCATGCAACATCTCGATTCCTCTCTATTTGCATAATAGATCATTCATTTATGATCCATATTCAGTCGCAGCTGAATAGTCCCACTCATGCATATTCAACGAGCTTGTGATGAATTTGTGATGGAAGCAACTGGCTGCTGTTGTCATGATAATCCAAGCCATTTGGGAGTTTCTATCCTTTCCCCTCCTCCCTCCTTTTTTTTTTTCTGGTCTCGAACCTGTTATTATAGCACTGTTTACCTGCAATGCTTTGTTTTACCTATTCACATGCAATCCCTTTCGCAATCTGTGTGTACCTGTGCTGTGCTGTGGGGTTAGTTACATCAGGTTATGTCATGTATTTATTTTTCTGAACTCACAGAGAGCTTGTTAAACAGCCCTTTGGAGAGCAATAAGCACTGCAATGAATGTAAGGGCTTCATGAAAAGAACTGCAGGGATAGATTTTTTTTTTTTTTCTGAGCAGCTCATTTAAAATAGATTCAAGGCCATGATGTGAGTAGTGGTTTATTTTCAGCTCTTTAAGTGTATTGTTTTTATATCTTACACATTTAGCCCTATAGGGGTGCCTGCTGCAAAAGGGACATCTCAGCTGAACATATAAGACAACTTGTTTTATTGTGTGTGTTTATGATTTCATGTCTAAAGTCATTGAAATCAAATCCTATAGGGACGATTTTAAAAGTTTCCTTTGGCAGGAGTTGTATCCCTGTGTTGGTTTTACAGGTCTGAGTCACTTTTCGAATGTGTTGAAATATATGTTGCAATAACCTCTCCATCTGACAGCGTGTCTTAACCTCTGTGTGGAGTGGGAGGCTGCTGTATGTCTTAAATCAAAAGATATCACATGGGGTTTACGTGGCCGTCAGGAAGACATAGGGGTGTTCATATTTCAGGTGGTAAGACGGGTAATAATGGTGTATGACAGAGACAGAGGAGGTAACTTGAGGCCTGCCCAGTAGGTCACACTGTGGGAGAGAGATGGATTGCTCAGGGAGGAGAAATCGGAGCTCAAATTGTCGGGGTTAGGGGCCGTTCACAATAAGTGGGGGTCAATTAGAATTATGGTTGATGATAGCCGGGGTGAAATGGCAAGGGTACGAAGAGGGTTAGGTTTACACGAGTGAACCTTAACACATAAACACACCCATGTACTCACACAGGCAGGCAAGCACAAACACAGACTACTGGCACACAATCACTCAATCACAAACCAGGACGTTCAATCACACCAACTGACAACTTCTGCACCAATCAGAGTTAGTCTGACACTTTTTGTTGATGTGTAAACATGGGAATTGTCTTGGTTACAAACACTGAGATATTTAAATATTCTCCTAAGCTTACATTTAGACACACTTTCTTCCCTGATCTCCCCTGTGGCTCAGGCTACAGAAGTTACTGTTCTCAGAAAAGCCATAATTACAGTGACAAAGCTTTTCACTGAAAATCAGAATGAAATCAAAGTCCCAGATGGAGAGGCGTTTTGTTGTGTCCCCGCCGCGCAGAGACAGTCATCGTATATACTGGTAATCCGTCCTTTGCACTTGCTGTTTTTTTTTTTTTGTTTTTTTTTCTCTCTAGATGACTGAGCTAAATCTCTGCCTTTGGCTACTCTTAATCCTATGTTCACAGAAAAAACACTGAGATTCTCTGTTTTCATTTGGTACTTTTCATCATTTCCAGCAATCTGCTATCCCCTTTGACCCGTTACTTGATACAATGTGTTGACGTCCAGCTTTTCCCTCCAGAGAGGCTTGTTTCAGGCTTCAGTTTACCATTTATCCCTGGACATCACTGGTTTTAAGGCTGTTGTTGATTATATTGACGTATGATTGATCTTATTGGTCTAAGTGAAGCCTCATTTCTTCCTTCTCAGAGTGTTTATTTAAGGATTTAACAACACACACATACATATACATGCAAATCTGTCCTACTCAGTCCTAATTTCTTCATGTGTGTGCATGCCTCAGGGATGGCTGATTCCCAAGGTCATATCAGCGTGTATGTTAACAACTTTGCTTTGTTTCAGCATGCACGAAATCTACTTACATTTCATCACTTTCTGACCTTTACTTGTAAGTAGAGCTAGGAAAAAAAAAACTTAAAGCCATTATGAGTGATTCATGCTTTTAATCAATTTTTCAGACAAAACATGAATCAAAATTCTATCAAAAATACATCTGCAGTAACAAAAATACAGCACTTGAAACGGTATTAATATGCATTATTTGTTAAAAGTGTGAAATGAGGCAAATACATGAGTCTTGTTGAGTACGGTAATGAGGGTCTCTATTTTTCACATCATTCAAACATTTAATTTATGGAATTCATTCATTTTCCATCTCTACGTGTGAGTGTATTTGTCAAAACTGTGAACCCCCTGTGTCTGATTAGCAACAGCTTAATCACCAGCGCAGGTTTATTCCCAGAAAGAGGCTCACCGATGTGCCCAGTCAGCTTGGGTCCCAGCATGCCACAGTGTGTACGTGTCTGCGTGAAGGGAGTGTCTGTGCACAAGTAGTTTGCATGAACAACATCACCCGATTGGAGTGACTCAAACGCTCTCGTACACATTAACCAGGCCGTTCGCACACATACACATACATACACACACTCATACACATGTGCTACACAGTTGTGATTGATGTTCATCCTCCCCTGAGCCCTCTGGACTCTACTACTCTGATGTGAAGCAATAATCTGCTCATTCACCGCTGCTTTCTCCCCTTTCCCCTGGTCCTTGCTGACAGAGCATGAGTAGACCACCACCCTCCCCTCCTCTTCATCCCACTCCTCCTCCTCCTCTTCTTTGTACCTGTCTCTCCCTCTCTCCACCACCTCCCTCCCCCTCTTCTTGGCCAGGTTCCCTTTTCAACTTGTGGTCCTGGGCTCGGTGAATCTGTTAACTGTTTCATGCCTTCCTCACATCTGCTGGATTTATTTTAACAGCAGTATAACCGTCTCTTTTTCTGTTATCATAACACGTATTTAGGTTAATCTAGCCTTTCTTTGAAGCGTTTGTTTTGCTATGACTTTCTAATGAGCTCCTTTTGATTTGGTAAAGCCACAAAATTGGCTTTCCGCTTTTTTTTCGCCTACCTTTGCTGGCTCAGTGGTTTAATTCATTTAATTGAAAATGCTTTTTGTGCTGTGTTGGCTCAAGTGAAGCGGTTATTTAAGGCATGTTTCACCCACATGAGGGATTTTCTGAGCGTTTATCCAGTCAATGTGGATGTTTTTGTGATGCCTCCCATACAAATTGGCGAATGGTCTTCACGGTGAGCCACAGAAAGAGGAAAGTAACTGGTGTGACTGATTGGGGGTCAGAGTTCACAATGTGATGAAGTGGCATGGCCTCTATCAATCTGTCAGTCATTCTGTCACTCCGGTGGTCCCTGAATACTGGCTGCCACTCAGGCCGGCCCTTCTTCACATGGCTGTGGCTCTGCCTCTGGGAAACTCTCATTCTTTCCCCTCCTGTCTTTGGTTCCCCTTCGCTCCTTCACCAGCTTTTATCTCAACTTTACAAGCTGTCCCTTTTCAGTCTATTATTTCCTCACCTCCAACTCTCGCTCTCCGAGAAGGGGCGAAAGAGGGAAGCATGCTAAGAGGTGTGGAATTTTTTTATCGTTCTTGGCACCCATGGCGATCCGTCACAAGGCACTTTGCCCTTTCCTTCACGCTTTTTTTTCCCTCTCTCTACTCTATGTGTGTGCCTCTCTCTCTCTCTCTCTCTCTTTAAGCTTCCTTCTTCTACTTCATTCTCAAAGGCCACTCAAGTCTTCCCAGCAAACCTGTTTTTTTTTTTCCTCCTTCCTGGTCTTTTCACTTGTCTGTCCATGTACTCTTCTCCTTTCTAACTGAAGCAGCATAAGTGGTGGAGAAAGTCTTAAGACTCCGGCTATGAATGCGAAGGAATGAGATGAGGGAAAAAAAAATCTAGGTTTTCAATCCCTGTGTTCACCTTTCTTTGCGTGTGTCCTTGAGAAATGAAAAATACAACTGGGTCGTCACAACAGAGGCTGCGATTAGGTAGACGCAATAGATAAGGGATTTCCGCGATTTCCTAGTAATCTCAACTGAAGCTACTTTCTTTGAAAAACATCCAGGTTTCCCACCACCTAATCCAGTCTTCTTCCTAAACCCACCACACTCCATCTTCCTCTAGCATCGCCTGTCCCCCCCTCCTCTCCCACCACCCCTTAATCTGGCTTTGTAATCTGTCTGGTGAATTCAATCTGGGGGAAAATACTCTTGGAGATTGTCAAACGGATGGTAATCGCCTTTTATAGGCTTAATGATCGCTGAAATGTAACGGCTTGTAATTGTCTGTAAGACTTCACCTCTATTAACAGTTTAGTTTCTTTTTCAGCATTGTTCCTGTTCAATATTCCCACTTGTTGGCGTGTCAGAGACAATAGGGTTTGTCTTATTGACTGCGCTAGATAGTGAATCAGGCCAAAGGTTTTAAGTTCCCTGCAGGCGTGTTGGTGGTGTTACTAAAGTCTGCACGCTGTCTGCTCTGTGTTTCCCTATGAAGTACTGTACTTCCTGGCTACGTCTTTTCCCGGGAAAACGGCGTATCCTGTCTGCACAATAAACAATACAGTTCTCACACACTTACACACGCAAGACCGTAAAGTCTGGGACTCAGGAGTTGATTGAATTTCCCATGCCTAAATGAGACATGAACACTTTTCAACTGTGACATTGAGAATAAGAAGATTACCACTGATTAATTGTTTTATGAGGGATGTGAAACTGTCAGGCCTTGAGTAAGATATAAAGCCACCCCCTCCCCACCAACCCCGCTGTCAGATATGTCTGTCTCTATTGGGCATTGATCGGTGTCACCCCAGTCAACCCCCGACGGTGTTTCGCAGCCCCTTCACCGTCCTTATCTACGCCACAGACTTCCCATGCTTCTTCCTCCGCTCTCCTCCTCCTCATTACACTTTAAAACTGTTAAATCCCACGCGAAAAGTACAGAGGAAGAAATACTCCATTAAAAAGCAGATTTATGATTATGGTGTGATTATGAGTACAGATCGCACTCAGTTTCATTTTGTGTGTGTGTGTGAGTGGGAGATGCAAAGTGTTTCCTCCAGGCTTGTTTGTCAAGTCTTAGTGGCTTTCGCTGCACCAACATGATATCAGTGTTTGAGTAAGAAGAATTACCCTCATTCAAATCACAGATATTATCTCTGAAATGAACCATTGTGTTTGTTGTATTGTGTAAATAAGGTTCATTGTGTGACTTTTGTTTTGTTTTTCCCCCCTGTTTGTTGTGTGTCTTGATTTAATGTGGAAACTTGTCTCTGTTCCTGTTACTACTACCCCCTAGAGGTCAGTTGTGTTATTACTGTTATTGCTATTAGATTTCTGTAACCAAGACCTGCTATGCTGTTAAAAAAAAAAAAATCAATGTAATATTGTAGCTTGTATTCACATATTGTAAATTCCTAGTGGGATTCATTAAGGCTCAAACTCAGAATGTTTTTGCAGAAAAAAAAACAACAAAAAAACGGAGAATGAAAGTTTTAACGTGAGGAAATCAATCCAGTAAAATCGATTTTCTTGTACAGCTATTTGCCTCCTGAGAAATGTGATGTCAGTACTGACCTTTCTCTTCTGGCCCTTATAAGATACAAATGGCTCAAGGGACAGTGTGAGACAGTTGGAAAGAGCATATGTATTCATCTAAGCTTCCTTAGTTCAGCGGAATCAGCCAATTATTTCTCTGCTGGACTTAAAGCTTTGCCGCTTTGCCGAGTGAAGAAAGAAGTTGGACTAGTTCAGCCATGGACGCTGGCAGAATGACCAATGATCCAGACAGACAAAGGTTGAATGACAGACAGAGAAAGCTGATTGAGATGGATGACGGAGAATGGCACGATGCAAAGAATTGCGGCTGGAATATTATGTCAAGAGGGAGGAGCCTAAAGAGTTGGGCCATATTTGTTTCTATGACAACCCCATATACCCACGCAGCATTGTGCTTGGTTGTGCAAATGGTGGTTCAAAAAGTTGCATACTTGGAATACCATCATGACAGTTTGTGATTGGTCCGGCGAGTCTGAGGTGGGGGAGGGACAGAGTTGACATGAGGATCTGGTTTGCTTATTGAGTGATAAAAGACGGACAGAGAGTGGGAGGGGAAAGCTGACAGAGATGGATGAATAGATAGACAGATGAAACAAAAAGAATTTGATCAGCAGCCTTAAACAGTCCTGGTTAACTAAGCATGTGATCCACCTCGATAAGGTGTCAGCTCTGTTTGATATCCATTTATTTAATGGTGTCCTGGAGCTTTTACCGATACATTTGTGAAAGAAACAGCTCCCATGTGGCCAGTGTCTTTCATTATTCTGTTAACACCTCTCACTTTCCCCCTCTGCAACCATGGACACACTTATACACACACTCGCATAGTTGGTGTGCCTCTTTTTGAACTCCATAAGTCCAGTTTAAAGGAGTAATACCCCTCTCTGTGTGAGAACAATACGGGGAAAAAGCCCCACCCTGCCTGTCTCACCCCCTACTCTGTACCCGGCCCTCGGCCCCTGTTCTGGGCCTCGTTGTCCACCCTAAGCCCCTGTATTAAGCAGGGTCTGGTGCTGATGAATGGACCCGAGCTCAGCCTCTGCTCCACCCCATAATCCTAGCTTGGACGAGCCGATTAGGTGGTCCTCACATTCCGGTTCACTCATCCATGTTGTAGGCCAGTCACCTTTTAGGTCACATCAGTGGCATGTGAGGAAAATATTTATGTTTATGTGGTTAGTGCGTCTGTGTGGCCCCAACACACACAGTAAACGAGAGCGAGGCGGTATGGGTAGATCAGCCTTATGGCTCTCGTGGACCTTAAATTAGATCTGAATTGATTGTTCGGGAGTGTTTCTCGTCATTGCATCCATCTATAGAATTTGAAATGCACAAGCTCACTTCCTGCTGACTCTGTGTGTGTCCGTTTATAAAATTCTCCGATGCTGACTTGGCGATTGTCCGACCTTTGATCCACAATGCGGCCTCTTCACGTTAGAGGTCCAGCATTCCACAGGGCGATAGAGTGCAGAGATGAGAGGGTGATGGATGGATAAAAGGAGGGGGGTAAAGGTGGAGAAGAAAGCAAAACGCTGGCCAGAGAGATTAAAGAAGAGAGATTAGACTCCTGCTCCTGAAGAGGCTCCAATAAATCAGGAATTCCTTCTTCGGAGAGGAGGAAGAGTAATCTGGAACAGCCTGTAGTCTATTTTTCACCAGACTGTGCACTCACACACATATTTGACCACTTGACATTCCTTTACTGCTATCATCACTGTTCATTTTTGGCATTCATTATTTACTTTATCATGACTGAAACTCTCTCCCTGATTCCTCTAAGCTCCGCATAACATAACACGTACATACTTACAATCAAAGACTTCAATATTCCGGACTCAGACAGACACACGTGTGCTCCATCCTTGCCGTATTTCAGCCATAGCTCTCGATTTTTTTCCTAATTAGAGAATGCAGCTCATCTTCCATGTTGTTGTTTTTACCGAAGGTCCAAGCGTCACTGTCATTAAAAGAGAGTATCTTTGGGTAAACAGCAGAAACAAATCAAGACCGCTTATTGACGGAGAAAAAGAAACCGTCTGGAGAAAGAAAATAACAAGGGACACACACTGGGGAAGACACAAAAAAAGAGGATTTTGTCTGGCAAAGTGAAGGTGGCATGATTTGACTTTGTTAGCTAAACCTTTTCACACCAAGGCCAGATCTCTCTTTGAAGTGCGTCGCTCCAAAATCAGATAATTAAGCTGATGATGTGGAACGTTTCAATGGTGAGGCGTTAGGAGGGAACAAAAGGCAGCGGGATAATTAAAACTATTTGCCATTAATAAAAGGGGCTAGCCAAGCCTCCCCGGGTGTGTATTCAGCCAGTGTTCTGTGTGCTAAGTGAGGTATTCCATCAGCGCAGGCAGATAGTGAATAGAGACACTGTATGAAACTGTGGCATTGATAAAGCAACTGTAGCACTGGCATAGAAACTCTTACTGAGGGGAACTTCAAAAGCCATTCCCAACTCAAGCCCTTTGACCCCCCCTGCCCACGCCTATTCATGCCTCCTCTCTCCCCCCAGATTCTCAGCCTAAAGGGGCTGGGAAGTGGGGAGCAAAGGGGCATAATTACCCCCCTCTAGGGCAACTTTAATACCCTTTTTTGTCTTTTAATTGCACCCCCCTTCGACCCTCTTTTGATGAACACATTGGGACCATACCACTACCAGTTTGTAATCAGGACTCGGGGTGAGAGAGGGATTGGGTGTAGGGAGTTTATTTGTGTGTGTTTTCACTGTTTGCAGGGGGATGATAACTCTGTCAGGCAAAAGCAGACAACGGTGTTTGTTCAATAGTGTTATCGATTCGACTGGAATTGAAAGTGGCAGGGGGAAAAAACACTTTAGCGCCAATCTGGTAAACAGAGCGTGGCAGGCAAACTGCAGATAAGCACTAAGTCGTCTGGACCATGGCAAAATGATAATTATTACTCCCTCCACAAAGTTGGCTGGAGTACACTATTATCTGCACAGTTAGATGGAAGTTTCATCAGTTTACTGAAAAGGTACTTGTGTTGTAACAGGCCCGAGTTGCTGTCATAATGATGTTGCCCACTAATCTGGTCATCAGCATTGAGGGAATGCAGTCAGGCGGAGAGGGCAAAGGGATGGGGGGAGGGACCCAGAGGGGAAACAGGAGTCAGGGCCTGGAGTTTGTAGCCACAGCGTCTGTCCTGTAACCGGGGGGTACCACGGAGACCCCTGGCAACAAACAACAACACCAGCTAACAAGCGGCTGGGGCCTGCGCCTGTGCACTTTGATCGTTAATCACACATATGGACCTTGTCACAGTAACACAAACTCCCAAATGCTACTTGTTACATTCAAGGATTTTATGGGAACATACCAGAGTTCTCACAGAAAATATTACTTGAAAGAAATCCCTTCAGTGACAAGTTTTTCAGTCAGTAGTAGGTAGGCAGAAATCTACAGAAAAACATACATCACCTTGCAGCTCTGAATGTGAATATAAAGACAAACGTCACGCCACTGTGGGAAAAGAAAGCTAAAGTAACATGATATGAGCGTCTGCCATGTTGTTTCTGTGATTAGCCTCAGAGTCTATGCAGAAGAGATGCATCTGACAGATACTTGACAACAGTTACAGTCATTACAGCAACCCCGCCGGCCCTGAAAAAAGGCTTGTGATTAGCGGAAATATTCTCTCACAGCTTGAAAAGAAAGCCAAAAGAAAGTGGTCAAGTGTTATTCCAATTGAATTACAATGTGTTGAATGCTTATCGTGCATGTTTCAACCCACTGATGCTTAAAAGTGTCAGTTTAGCTTCCATAGGCTGTTGAAAACTCCTAACAGTATTAAGAAACTAAACACACAGTGTCAGGTATGCTGGCTCTTTTTTGGTCGGTCAAATCCTGATGAGGCGTGCATGTATTAATTCCAAAAGCAACAAAACCCAATATTAGACACACATTCTCTGTGTGTGTTGTGAAAATATTTAAGTCTGTCAAATTTGATCCGTCCTCCTAGAACCCCCGGTGATTCAAAACAGTAGGAGACGGTAAACTGATAGGCATCACTCAGACAGATCAGTACCGGTGGAGGAGGTGTGCTTGTGCCTATGCATGTGGGTTTAGTGGGTGCAAATGGTAGGTAGCTACTGCTTTAGGTTGTTGATAGATGGGAATTACTGGGAAGTGTGTGTTTGTGTGTGTTGCTGGCGGCAAGCTACTGCTCCAAGCTGGTGAAAGATGGCTTTGGCTGAGAAGAGAGCATTAGCTGTGAACTGCCCCTGGAGCAGTCACTCAGTCAGGGGGAAGGGGACAAAACAAAATACCTTTAGTGGTAATTCCCCGGAGACAAACTCATAATATCTCTGGAAGAAAACCAGGGAGGGAGAAGGAATCGTGGACAGCTGAGATAAGGCTAATTTAACCTGCCTCGGATGGTAAATTGTTATTTAAATAGTATAGGTTAGTATATGTTGTGTAGAAGTCTTTGTGTACGAATAGACTAAAGCAAGACTAAATATCAAGGCTGTTCTCTGCCCCAAGGTTATTATCTTTAACGAAAACTAACGAAATGACAAAAACTAGAATTGTAAAAATATTTTCGTTAACTGAAATCAATAAAAACTATAATTGAAAGAAAAAAAACAACAACTAACTGAAACTGTAATTTGTGCTTACAAAACTAACTAAAACGTCTAAAAATTTTGGATAAAATTCTCTTCGTTTTCATCTTTGTCAATGTCGGATTGATATAAAATCGATTTATTTCCCTCAAGTAGTTTTAGCTGCTGGCATCATATGATATTTAACAGTCCATCACTTCTTGTCACTTGTGTTTTCCAGTCGTCTTCTGGTCCCCACTCTACCTGGAAACATGGAGACTAAAGTTGGGAGAAAGCAGCAGAGTCCTGTCTGGGATTTATTTGAATTCAACAGCGAAGAAGATAAAAGATATAAAGAAACTAAAACTGAACTAAAACTAAGCATTTAGAAAATAACGAAAACTAATAAAAAAGTAGCAAACCCGCTCTAAAAACAAATTAAAACTAACTGAATTAGAGAAAAAAGTCAAAACTAAATAAAACTAAACTATAATGAAAAATCCACAACTATTATAACCTTGCTCTGACCCAGGTCCAACAGGAGAAGGAGGAAGAAGAAAACAGCTTAGTTTACTTAAAGCCCATCGTAAAGAGGGTGGAGAGGGTGGAGGAGTGACAGGAGGGATGCAGGGAGGAATATAGGGGAGGCAGACAGCCTGACTGTCTCTGCTCTCCTTCTGTGTTTGTAATGAGAGGGAGTGTGGTGGGAGACAGTTACAAGCCGTCACCAGACTCATGCTGTATGTCTGGCTCTCTCCATCTGGCCCTAATGAAAGGGTTAAACATTTGTGACCTTTATTTTTGCGTTTCTGTTTCAGTTAAGGTGAAATTATCATTGTGCATTCTGTCTGTCTATCTGTGCCGGGTGTGTGGAGCCTTGCAGATGTCGATACTCATCTTTTGTCTTGACTGGCTAACTGACTACTAATGTTTCCCTGTAAACATCATTCAGCTCCTGGGGGATGCAGGATCAATGTGCACTCACAGCTAACTCTCAACACAGCAGCATGTAGAGCCTGCGCTGGCCTCACGTTCATCCATATTTATGTGCATGTTCTCTGCAGATCACTCTTCCCCTTATTGCATTTTCCCTCTTCATTCCACTTTAACACACACATAGATCCTCTCACACAAATTCTCGTCCTCCTGCTCTCTATTTCTCATTCCCAGGCCTCTCAGTCTTTCCTCTGATTTCCCTGTTGTACGCTGGCATGTTGCCGATCAATATATAATCACAGGTTTTGAGGCTTATATTTATTACCGCTCCGATGCTATAACCACGGTTATCAGTCTCCTGCCACTTGCATAATCGTCGTCCTCTGCCTCCTTTCTGCAGATTTCACTGGGACGACTACGCAGTAGAGGTGAAGCTGAACGACTACTTGGACATTGTGTGCCCCCATTACCCTCAGGGTGAGGTGCCTCTGCTGGATGCTGAACGATACGTGCTCTACATGGTGGAGCGTGAGGACTACGACACCTGCAAGCCTCAGTCTTATGACCAGATGCGATGGGAGTGCGGTCATCCATTCGCTCCTCACGCCCCTGAGAAGTTCTCTGAGAAGTTTCAGCGTTTTACTCCATTTACTTTGGGAAAGGAGTTTCGCCAAGGAGAAAGCTACTATTATATCTGTAAGTGCCATTGGCTACTGCTCAGTTTTATTAATGTGTTTCTTTAGCTGCATATCCACTGCAGGGACTAGGAACCTTTAAGGAACTTGTGCATTTCTACCACAGGGACCAAAGTCTAAATTTAGCTCCAGGGACTTTGTTTTACCCCCAAAAACGTCTCTTCTCGGGGGAGGTAGTTTTTTCGGGTAGTACAGGACCTTTGGGAGGGGAGCTGAACATTTGTGACTGGTCAGTAATTGCAGTATTTTATTTCAGCCACGGTTTTTAAAAAAGCTGCACCAGCATATACAGTGTTTCAAAGGATGGAGCAGATGGACTGAAGATAAAGTCCAGGCTGCACACACACACACACACAGAGACGGCAGGTTGTTGCATAGTCTGGGCAAAATTAAGCTTTTTCAGATATCACAGAATTCATCCAACAATCGTTCAGTCTTTAGACCACATTGGAAAAACAGAAGAGTAAAGTTTGAGTACTGTAGGTCTGCGATTGACGGTTCAGACTACTTTTGCATGGAAGAGCAGCTTTAGCTACAAGTGCAGAAACGAAATCTTGATAAGTGAAATAAGTATTATTTAGCTGAAGTCGTGTGGTTTTGGTTCAAACTGTGACATGGTGGAGCTTCTTGGCTAGCTAACATTCGACATGGACATACACTGGGGTGACTCCTTAGTTTGCCAAGTTTTTGTCACACTAACCCTGCCAGAATGTGACCACAAAAAGCATGCAATGTTGTCACCCTGACTGTAGCTGTAATTAGATAAACGGCAGGACAAGACACACTTCGGCTGGTCACAGATGGCTTCCTAAGGCTTTGTCCCTGCGTCTGTCTGTTGCCAAGTGTTTGTGTGTATGTGCAAAAGCATGAAGGTGGATTAAGGGGCCTGCAGAGGATAAGTGCATTAGTTAGGATGTTAACGCTTGTGTTGTTTCTTCCTTCTGCCCCGCAGCCAAACCTTTGCACCACCATGGACAGGAGTGCCTAAGGCTCAGGGTGGACGTTGTCGCTGCTGACGGTGAGTCTTGGCACATTCCAAGCCACTAAGAAAACAGTACAATCACCTAATAACAGCTGTCTCAGACTGGTGTGGGCCGAAGCAGAATAAGTTACATGTTTGGTTTGATCTTACAGGTTCTCAAGAAGCCAGAGTGGCTAAAGGAGGCATAGGTGGGGCTGGGGTTGGATCAGGGGGCGGAGCTCGCAACCCCTCCAACAGATTGCCTGCAGGTATGTTGACCTGTATTCTTTCTAATTATTTAAAACAATCCAGGTACATTTAGGATTACATTAGGGCAGTGTTTTTCAACCCAGGGTCAGGACCTCATGTGGGGTCACCTGGAATTCAAATGGGGTCACCTGAAATTTCTAGTAATTGATAAAAATAAAATAAACTTACTAATAAAAAATATAATGCGAATTGAGAGAGACAATCCCAATAAAAGACATGACAAACTCTGAGGCTGAAACTGAAGCACTGTGGTTCTGGTTATCTGTCAAACGTTCATTGTGGTCGGTTTCAGATGCTGCAGCTCTTTCATAATTCATAGTTTGAGTTATTGCTTGTTCAGTATTAATTGTCAGCCTTGTAAATCCAAGCTGGACTGACTGTACGTATCCTGACCAAGGAAAATCAAATTCTCACTTTGTGCAGGAATCTACACCTGGTTTTTCTGCCTCCATCCATAATAATATACATTATATAGACTAAATGTCATCTAAAATTAACGTTTATTTGCAACATAGTATAGCAAACTATTACATGATCAAAAACAAATTAATTTTAGCAAAAAAAAAAAAAAAAAGTCTCTGTTTTGAATGTCTGGGGTCGGCAGAAATTTGTGATGTTAAAATGGGGTCTCGAGCCAAAAAAGTTTGTAAACCACTGCATTAGAGTGTAAAACTGTGGTACTAATGGGTGGTCTTTATCTCTCATCTTCAAGCAGATGACCCAGTAGTAATCCTGCCAGACGTTCAGAAGAGTGTACGGACGAACTCTGCAGTTACAGCTACAACGCTCTCAATCATCTCATTGCTAGTCCCGTTTTCATTACTTCTGTTGTTGCACTGAGAGTACATGAAAGGACTACTGGTTGCAGACATATTTTCAGGGACTACAATGAAGACAGTCCGTGGGGATGAAACCACTGACTCAAAAAGACAGCTTTCCATGCCCAGTGCTGGCCACAGGGAGAGACGTTTGAGGCTTGTAAAGTACGGACAGACTCGCTTGCATTAAATGTGCAGCGTAACCCTGAACATTCAAGACAAAGTTTTTATACTTCGTCATGAATATTTTCTTGGAAAGATCAAGCTCTCATTCATTTGTAATTTTCAGGGGTCTCTTTAAGAACACTGACCTCTTTAGAACACAATAGACAAAATTTGAGAGGATGGAAGAGGAACCCAAACTTGGCCGAAGAACAATCAAGAACGAGGACGCCACCATTTTCCAGTTACACAGATAAAAATCCAGATGGAATAATGACACATTTAAAAGAAAAGTAATCCTTTGAGCCAAAGATAAGTCATCTGAGTCCAACTTGTACACTATTCCACCCTTAAGTATCGTGTACTATCTGTTGTATTGTTATCGTAATGGTATTGAGTGGCATTGATGTCCCAAGTGATTACTTTCTCTAAATGTAGCATCGACAGACTCAAGCTGTTCTCATAACTACCATTCCATTGAAAAGTTCGACTAAGTGCTTATACACTGTAGCACTCCACTGCACAGTCCAGACACACCAACATACTGTACAAAAAAAAAAAAAAAAAAAAAACACACACTGATGTTAGACGCTGTGTAACACATGCAGACACACTACATGGAACTGTGTTACATGTACATTCTGTGAAAATAATTTATAACATTTGCAGCTGAGAAGTTTTACTGTATATACCATGTTCTCATGAAATGTTTACTGTTGGCAATGGGGAGCTTTTTTCCTCTCTCCAGGTAGAGTAAATGTGTGAAAGGGTTACTGTGTGTTGTGGTGAGAGTAAGACGATGAGCATGAGCATAGCAGCGACTGATTGATTGAAAAAGTGATATGTTTTGCTGCCAAAAGCAAACACTGAGAAGTTGTGTGTATATCAGAGAGGCTGGACTTCTCTGTTTGTTGGATCTTGCCCCTGAATTGCTTAAGGTGTCAACGAAGAGCTGGTATCAAATGTTCATTACTGCAGGAACCTACCCTGTTGTTATGGTGCTTTCCTTCACGTTTCCGAACCCATTAGCGGAAACATGTGCAAGCTAACTGAACTGATCAGCTATTCTGACTCTAACAATAATTAAAACATGTTTGGATGATTTGAAAATTTATTGTAACCAGTTCACAACAGACAAGACACGGCATCACGATGAGTTGCCAAGCACATCTTCACCTGACAGGCTGGCATGACCGACAAAGCACAACGGTGTATGACTACCATTGAAGTCAGTCTTTTTTTTATCTGAATCCTTGTTACTTAATTTTTGTACATGTGTAAGTAAGAGAAGTGTATAATATGTATATACATAAGATTATATAAAAGACCTGTTTGATAAATATGCTAAATGTGAAAATTTCATGTGAAATAAAAAAAGATATTTTTGGAAAATCAAAACAGCTTCTTGATCGTTCATGTTTCTGGGTGTTTCTTTGATGTCAGTTTACTTTTATTTTCATTTTGTTGAAGCTACTACTTTTAGTTTGTTTTATCTTCAGTAATAGTTTTTCAGGTATTATGAGGAAAGCCTTGAAATTGGTGGGGGCATCTGTGCAAAATCACTTTTATTCTGTGCAAATTGAAGAAAAATTAAAATAGTTGATTTTACCAGCAGTTTTTCAGTTATGTTGTTCATTGCAGTAGTGGTTTTGGAACTCATTATACCGACTGTATCTATTTTAGGACTATACAGTTGTGGAAAAAAATTATTAGACTATCAAAAGTCATCAAAAACAATGGTTATGCAATCAAGTACTAATGTCTGTGTGTATCATGTGACTAAAACAGACAGAAAAGAAAACATGGAATGTCTAAAAGCACTGTTTTTGTCAGTACAATGCCATAGACATTGATGTAAGAACTGAAGTGATTTTGGTTATTATCAAGAAAACATGGAAAATGGATAGATATCAGCTCTGAAATTAAACTACTATGAGCTGTTTTTGTTGTTATCATTATATTTGTCCAAATAAATGTACCTTTAGTTGTACCAGGCATTAAAATGAACAAGAAAATGAAGAAAACAAGGGGTGGTCTAGTAATTTTTTCCACAACTGTATTTATCTGGGGTATTGGTCTTAGTGGATTAATAATTGTGGGTGTTATTTATGGTTTCTATTTGTCACATAAATGGTGTTTTGTTCCCTCTTGGACCCTGTTCTTACTCCTTTAACCTCTGTAATCCTGCAGTGGGCAGAGACGCCCATCAGAGGGACGGGACACACCTGGGTCCGGAGTCCCCCCTGCTATAAACCCCCTCCCTTGCTTTGATTCTGCACAGCATTACGTCCCTTTGTTTCATCCAACATATGTCCAACCAACACTTACTGATTACACTGACTTCTACACACCGTTGTATTTTTCATTTTCTCCGTGTTTGCTTAGTTTGCTTCGGTCCCAATCAGTTATTACTTTGTTGGCCTTCACACCGCGACTCATCTTTTCATGTCGAGGCTTCTGAGCCAGGGCTTTGACAGTCTTCATTAACTGTAATAACCCTGCTTTTCACATGCTCTGCCAAAAAAAAAAAAAAAAAAAAGCACAGAAAAGAGATAGACATGTTTTTTTCTTTTCTCACAATAGTGCTAAGATAATTTTGGTGCTGAGAAGCTTTCAGGAAACTAAGGCCATTTCTCATTTTGATAAAAGATCTCAGAGGAGCCAATATCACAGATAATGGCTCACACGCACTAACATGACAGGAGCTGGACCGGATCAAGGCCAGGGTGGTCGGCGACGGGAAGAGACGACAATGGAGAGATAGCATTAAAAACACGCAGAGTGCCATGTTTATCATTACTATTAGCCTTGCCTTTTGGCACGCATTCACAGGTGTGATCCTTCTACTGGTTTTATCTCAACCTTCTGGTGAGTCTCCACCCTGGGATCCAACACCCCCCCTTCCCTCAACACATCA
Source organism: Sphaeramia orbicularis (assembly GCF_902148855.1). Taxonomy (NCBI): domain Eukaryota; kingdom Metazoa; phylum Chordata; class Actinopteri; order Kurtiformes; family Apogonidae; genus Sphaeramia; species Sphaeramia orbicularis. The sequence continues at coordinate 46,232,747 of NC_043967.1, read as the reverse complement.
CCCCCCCGCCCCTTTCCTCCAACTATTATCTTCTGCTTGTCTGTAAGAAGCATGACAACCCATTGTTCTCATCTCTCCTTCTCCTGTCTCTCCCTTCCCAGGGGAGCTTTACGGCCGTGACAGTAAAAACAGCTGTAACACCAAAAACTGGTGCCACAGCCTCACAACTCCCCAATGTTTTCAAAGGCAGCGCCATAAATTAAGGCTGGCGGACAGGCCTCTTAACCGCCTGACCCCAAGAAGAGGCTCCACTGAGTAGTACATCGTCAAGAATAGACAATCCTTTTTATTTACAAGCTCGTTCCATGTACCGGCTTGAGTAAATATGAACAGCAAAGTGCGAAAGCTTTAACGCTGTAATAAATGTTAAGCACAGTCTGGAGAAAACCAGTGCAAACACAGAGAAACGACAAGAGAAACATCCTAAAAACAGCCTCTTTGTCAAAACATTGAATGTTTTTGCTTTCACGCATTCATTTGAAGCTCATAAAACCTAAATCAATCAAAATTACTCAAAAAATTACTTAACCCATGCATCATATTTCAGGAATTGTAGTTATTAGTTTAAAAAAAATGAGACTAAAACTACTCAAATAAAAGTGATTACTTATAGAAAAAGGAAAACAGCAGGTTTAAAACATGAAAATGATGCATAGACCAAACTGAAACAGAATTGCTGTTCATATCAGTTTCCTTTTTATCAGCCCAGTGTTAATGGTTCATGATGTATGAGACTATAATGGCTTTGCACAGTAAAAATGGTTTTCTACATCATATTTCATGTCATGCATTCTTTCGTCTCACTTCTCACCATCTGCTTCTAACACCATAGAAAGAAAAACTATATAAAAACTACACTGAATCTTCTGGGAATGCCCAAAAATTTACCGTTATTGGAAGGAAATACATAAAGCCATGAAAATGCGTCTTAATACCTATCTACCTTTTGATTTCAAAACCATATATTTGGGATACATTTCTCCAGAGGTCAAAAACATAAGCAGATACTTATTAGCTGCAGAAAAAAAACGCAATAACTAAACGATGGATGACACAAGAAGAACCGACAATAAATAATTGGGTAGACATAACCATGGGAATTTATAGGATGGAAACAATAACCTTTACTGTAAATTTGAAGATGGATTCTTTTGTGCAATACTGGGAGAGATGGGTGAGATACGTGAAGCCTTTGAGATCTGATTTATGTGAGATGACTGCATGAAGATGGACTCAAAATCCTGTAACTGAAGGAAATATGTTTTTGTGTTTTCTATGTTTTTATTGATTGATTGATTGATTGATTGATTCTTTACTCTGACATCCTGTATGCCAAGACAATGAGCTGCTGTAAATGTTTTTGTTTCTTACACCCACTCTCTGAATGTATATAGTTTATGAAAATAATAACACTGGTCAACAACAAATTTATCGTTGAAGTTTTTTTAGCTGATTTAGGATAATTTTGGTGTGCTGGATCGAAAAATCACATTAATTTTGCTCAATCAGGTCAGCTTTCTGAACTATGCTACATATTGACTTTTTAACAGTTTTGCTTACATTTATGGGCATTTTCACATCATATGATACAAAATTATTTCATATTTCTTGCAATAAACGAGTTCTGAAGATTTTACTTTTGCCAATTTATGATTGTTTTTTTTTAATATTACAGGTGGATGAAATGGCTTCGACTAGAAGATCTTGCAAAAATAAGCCTGACGTATTCTGCTACATCTGCGATGAACACACCATTGTACCTAACAGGAATCCTGTTAGAAAATGATTTTTTTTCTCTTAAAACCTATTTTGGGTGAGAACTATATAAAAAACTAGAAGCACTCGGAGAGCGCAGACCTCCGCCAAGGCTGATCAGTGACCCCACCCCTGATCACCACCAAAATTTAATCATTTCTTCCTTATCCCATTTCCAACAAACCCTGAAAATTTCATCCAAATCTGTCCATAACTTTTTGAGTTATGTTGCACACTAACGGACAGACAAACAAACAGACAAACAAACCCTGGCAAAAACATAACCTCCTTGGCAGAGGTAATCAACTGATAAAGTCACAAAAATGTAATCAATTTTGTGAGAAGATCAAATTTTTCAAAATCAAATTAGCAAAAAAACCTCACCTGATTGAGAAAAACAGATGTCATTTTTGGATTTAGCGGTGCAAAATGGTCCTAATTCAGTTGACAAAACCTAGACAACTTGCAAAAAACATTTTTTTGTAACCCAGTGTAATAATAATACTTCGGTTTTATACGCCGCTTTTCTAGGTACTCAAAGACACTTATGGGTCAAAACACGGTATTTGAAATCTCTGTGATGGGACATTTTAGAGACAGTTTGACAGATTAGTGTTGCTAAATGACCCACATTTTTACTTTTAAATTAATTTTTTGCTTTAGTTGGACCATAAGGGATTATCCAAAAGGAGCTATTTTATATTAAAATAAATGTTGGAATGGCAATCAATTAAAGTTCGCTCTCTGATGAGACATTACTGTGTTTTGACCCTTACAGGGTGGGGAAGCAAAATTTACAATATTTTGAGGCAGGGATTGAAAGACAGTGTATGACCAATTAGTTCATTGAAAGTCATGAGAATTTATTTGCCACAAGAAAATTGACATAATAGAAAATGTTTTTATTCTATGTGTCCTCCTTCTTTCTCAATAACTGCCTTCACACGCTTCCTGAAACTTGCGCAAGTGTTCCTCAAATATTCCGGTGACAACTTCTCCCATTCTTCTTTAATAATATCTTCCAGACTTTCTCATAATAGTTTTGCTCATAGTCATTCTCTTCTTTCCATTATAAACAGTCTTTATGGACACTCCAACTATTTTTGAAATCTCCTTTGGTGTGACGAGCGCATTCAGCAAATCACACACTCTGACGTTTGCTTTCCTGATTACTCATATGGGCAAAAGTTTCTGAAAAGGTATGGATAATAGTGTTAGGTATGATTATGATATCAATATATGTTTGGTTTCAAAACAATTGACGTAGTGCCTGCTGAGAAAAAACAACTAAATGTTCATTGTAAATTTTGCTTCCCCACCCTGTATGTGTAGAAGTGTTTGTAAAAACTAAATTTCTTTCAATAAAAAGAGAATTTAAAAAAAAAAAAAAACTAAATTGACAGTAGTCATTACTTTAAATTAAAATAAATACAACTTATAACATAAACTGTAACCAAGCCAACATGAAGTACAGTGTGTATTCAATCAAAAATGTTTCTCAACAGGTAGAAAACAAGGCATTTACCAGTTTCTCACTTGTCAGCATGAACATGTGACAGAGAGGAAACTGAGCCAATGGTGTTTGACATTAAAAACTGCAAGGAGGCCATGATACCTTACAAGAAAGGCTCACAATTCAGATCAGGCTTGGCACGGCCAGCTGGTCTATCTCTGCATCTCTGGGTTGAATCAGGTTGTGCTATCAACAGGACACATCATGACCAGTCCCAGTGTGCCTGCTAGCATATGTTAACCTACTCTGAAGAGCAGATAGTGTCTGCCTTACAGGGCCATGGGGAGGTTACCTCATATTATTGCAGCTATTTGTAGCATTTATAAGCTTCCACGCTGTCCTCGAATGGGAACCCGGTGTCCAGTGGGTTTCAAAGCAGCTATTTATGAGCGGCGTTAAGCACAATAAGCTGACCTTTCAGTGACTTTTTAACCATGTTCTCATTATTTTTATGCACTGATTCTGCGCCGCACATTTGGATTAAATGCTTTAGTCATTCTCTCGCTTTAGTGCCTGTAAAAGCTTTGCATGATAGTTAGGTCAGAGAGGCTGAAGAGAAGGAAACACCTTGGTTTAACAGAATATGTCAAAGCCTCTGGTCCATTCACGGCACATTTTGGTCTCTTGCCATCGCCGGCGGTCCTGGGTGTGGTCTTCTCTTCCCAGAAAGAAGTCCTGTCACACACTCACAGCCATCGCCACTGCCAGGGTCAACTGTCTTGTTCCAAGTCATGCTTTGGTTTCCTGTTTGTACGCCCTCTGCTCATGTTCTTCTTTAATTCATTCATTCTGATTGTGTCTTTTTATTGACAACTCTCATTTCTCATCCTGTCACTCTCCCATTTTGTCATTATTATTGTTTATCCGTATCAAATGTATCAAATGTTCATCTCTTTCAGCTTTTAGGCTCACTTACCAACTCCATCTTTCTTTCTGTCCGTCTCTAGATGGGTTTGAGGTTTTGCTGTGAAATGTGTGGGTGGGGAAAAAAAGTCTTTTCTGTGCAGAAAAATGATAACCCATCATTTTTCAGTCTTGGTTCTCAGCCTGTCGAGATGGATTTGCTCCCAGCGTTGTCACTGAGTGTCTCTAGAAATGCTTTTTTTTAGTGTCTCAAGGGCCACGCTGCGGGCACAACCCTGTGGCCTTCCTCACTGTCTCCAGCCCCATTAGGTCTCCTCCTGTATTTCACCTCCTCTTCCAATTTATTTGATGGCTTTCACCTTGCCACTTTGGAGCAGCAGGTGGAGCATATTTGCTGCATGTTTTTGTTATTATTGTCCCTTTTTCCAATTGTTGAAATCCTCTGGTTCCAGACTGAGCCATTATGAAATTCTGGTCTAGTCATACCCCCAAAAAAGATAAAGAAGAATAGGCTGTATGTACAAAACCAAACCAGCATTTAAGAGAATTTAAAAGTCATGTCATTTTCACACAAGGAAATACACACAGCTCACCATTTTATGATACAGAATTTGGATAAATAACCAAAATTACTTTGTTTCTCTGCTGAATTTTCAGAGTTGTCATTCATTGTCTCCAATAAAATACTTTCTCTGGAGGAAGGGGTTGTGAGCTGTTGAAGTCCCAAATCCCTAAACCAACAATAAAGTATAATCACTTCTTGATTTAGTTTCATTTCCTCCCATCACCCAGCAGCCGAGGAGCTAGGGTTACAATTTAAGGCCTGTTAACTGCTGCTCTGCTACCATGATGCACGGTAATAGCAGTTCTCAAAGTTGACAACACTGAATGTTTAAGAAGTCCATTGAGATGCAGAGGCAGTGCTCCACACCTTTCTCTCCAGAGGAGCAAACCTCTCACCTCCAAGCCAAAAGTGTATGCAGACGGAGATACAGACTCGCTATGCAATCATTATTATGGATCTGGCTCAGTGATTCAAGTTACAGTACGGTTTCAGGTGCCTCCTTTTTGCAAACACTAGTGCTGTTTCAAATAAAATGCAAAGAGGTTTAAAAAAAAAAAAAAAAAGAGGCAAACAGCTTAAGTATTCGAGGTCATTTCTGGTGGGACAGCTTTTAATACATCAACTGTCTGTCCATCAGATTATATTTACTTACACTTGTTATATAAATGTTAAGGGTTGAGTCTGGGATGAAGCTTATGTACAGTATGTCTAACATAAGGGATTAAGCTGAAATGGAATAAAAATGCCTGCAATGCTTATTTGCACTGTATGTGGTCTATAAAAATGCATGGCCTTATCTGATTTGTACTTTGTCTAGCAGCCTACAGTCAAAGACAGAACAGATGGGTGTCTTCAAAGTTATATTTGTGAAGATGATAAAGATGAATGATTAACTATTTCACATGTGGCTACGAGTATGAACATCACTGTCTACTGAAAGAGGCCTTTGGTGTAATTGCCAAAGTAGAAGTTTTTTTTTTTTCTGGTAAATAACAGGTTGCCTTTCATCCAGTCTGCTCTAGCAACAGCTTGCAGACATTCATGGGGGGGTGACGTTGCGAGGCACGATGGGGCTGAAGCCAAACAGCACAACAGGCAAAAGCTTACACAAAGAGGACTGCCAGCTCCTTTGCATTTGTTCTAAAGTTATAGAGGCTTTTGAAACCCTATAATGATGCCTTTGGTTGAGCTAGGCTTTGTTTAAACACAGTAGGCACTGACTGAAAATGAGCACAGGCAGCTTTTTAAGGCTCACACAATAGAACTACATTTGCCAACATTAGATTAGTTCAAAATCTTACATTTTCTGACTGGAACAAACCTCTGTGAGGTGGAAAGGCGGTGCTGTATAATGTGCATTTCATGTAGTCGCTACAAAATGACACAGAGGGGATCTGTTCCTTGCACAGTGGAAGCTTTGAGGCGTTGATATAAAGCCCTCAGGCGGTGCGGGTTATGCATAGAGAAAGAATGCATCTTATAGACAAGCACATACTTGCATACCTCCTGACCCTCTCTCTCTGAACCCCAAACTCTCAAACACATTTATTCAAGAAACAAAATGAAGAAAATAGATTCCAATTTAATTATGTCCATAGGGCACAAGTCTGAAAACGGACAACGGAATGTACACTTCTATACAAATAAAATCTGGTCCATCTGTACAGACAAGCAACGATCTCCAGACACACAACAAACAAAATATACACTGTTTACTAGCATTTTGGAGACAAGGCAGACTGAAAACAATGCAAACTGTCAGATTGCTGCTGATGTGACCTTTGGGTTTCATTTGCTGACATTTCAATTATCAGCAAAAGATTACATGATGACAACGTAGCACATCAGCGGAGGTGATGTGTGGAATCAGTTTACCACCAAGCACAGTGACAAGAGTGGAAACCCTGATGAGTGTAATTTAGTTTCAACAAGTTTCTTATGTTGTGAGGCTGATTTTGAACATTTTCCACATTGTGTAAACTCCTCTACTGTCATACTTGACTAATCAAGGAAATGAAACACCATCTCTTACACTCCTCATTAGATGAAGACAAGTGATCCATATCTTATTTTAAAATGTCAGTAAATCAAACTGTGTAAACACAAACAATTCTGCAAAAATGTCATGATGGATGTTCAGATCACATCTGCTAGAAACAAGTATAAGGAGTTCCATCACATCCTCACATTTAGACATTCTCAGTAACAAACAATTTCTGAGCAACACTCAACATTCAAAGTTTCTATCCTGGACTGCAGTGGTCCATGTTTCCCTGCAAGTCTCACGTAAGTTCCTACATAGTCCTTTTCGAGTTCTACATCTTCAAGCCCTTTTTCCTCAAGTCCTCTTTGGCTTCTTTTATCTGCTCCTGTAGTTCTTTCGCTGCCTCTTCACAGTCATTGAATGTGGCCACCCTGTATCCCACAGTAGCTAAGGAGTAGCAGCCAAATGAAACCAGCAGGTACAAAGGCATGGGCCAGGCCACCTCTCTGTAGGTCTGCGGGAGGCTCAGGTCCAACAGGTCGAAAGACACCACAGCCCAGGCGACCAGGACGAACGACACACCGAACAGCCACTCCAGAAGTTTAGTCATGATGGAAGCTGTCTCAGTCCGCAGGTAAAATGCGACCTATAAGAAAAAACTAGCGGTTTAATCATGTATTAATTCAATAAGCCAGAGTTTAGCTAGCTTACTTAGGTAGCACCGTGTTAGCTAACGAGCTACAACACAGAGAGAAACCGACTGAAAGGTGCCGAGTAGTAGCGACAAAACATGATAAATCGATCAGAAGGAAAATATAATGGGTTAGATTTGTTCAATAACCTAGTTGAATATTAGTTAATCACAGTAATCCATTGTAGAAAAGCATCCCATCTATATTTACCTCCTTTCAAACGCCAACTCAGCCTTGCGCAGATTTAAGACGTAACACACCGCAATGTCTTATGGGAAATGTAGTTGTTGTCGAATGGTATCTTTTCTGTCTTTACTTCAGCTCATCTTCTAAAATGATATGAAATTTCAAAAAATAATATTAATGAGAATAAAAAATAGTCGTTTTTATGTTAATTTAAAGATAATAATAATAATAATAACAACAACAACAACAACAACAACAACAACAACAACAACAATAATAATAATAATAATATTTATCAGAAGAAAAATAACTTTTTACAAATTATGTTGTTATCATTAAAAACAAATTAATTGTTGTCTGACAATTGGACATCAAGTTTTGAAGAATGAGATTTTCAAAAACTAAAGAACATACCTTATAACCTCAAGTTTACATTTTACATTGTATTTATCTTACAATCTGCTTTGTTTGTTGCAGTTTCATTTATCATAAGTCAATGAAAAAATATGCAATAGTAGGCTACATCTTTAACTTTTCTATCTATTTATCTCAATTAATGCTTTAATATGTTTTCTTTTTTTTTTAGACCATGAACTTTAAAACTGCTCTTCTAGACTGCTGTCTGATGTATTACGCTGTCAGCGGAGCAAGAGAAAACTGTTTGTTTCAACAACATCTTTAATGAGGCCCCCAGCCAGGCTTTTAACATGCATTGGACCTCTAACTGTTTCTCAGTGTCGTCCTCTTAATTTAGAAAGCTATTTTAATGATTAGATTACCATTAGCACTTGCTGAAAGCTATCCATAAATACTAATGTTATTCCAAAGCGAGGAATCCAACAACAAATTCATTAGGGACCGCTGAGAGCTACTGTTGTTAGATCTGGCTGTCCCTTTAGGTGCTGTGGGGTACATGTGTTCATTCAGGGTGGTGAACTGTCCAGGTGCAGAGCTTACAGGCCTCTCTAGGGTGAAATCAAGACTGGGAGCTGTAAACATTAACCAAGGGAGAAACTCAGTCAAGATCCACAGAGACATAAACATCATTCTTTGCTAAAAAATGGAGTTATTCTTAGTACGCTGGTGTTTATGTTTGTCTGCACCAGTGTAATAGTATAAATGAAGACATGGGCGTCTGCCACAGGAGAAAAGCCCGTTTCTTCTGTTTATACAGGCTGTAATATTTAAGACTGGACGACCGGCAGAGTTTATCTGTTTTCCCAGAGAGTGTAAATTTCTCAAATCCGAAATCAACATTTATCTTTCCCGGTTTGCCATGTGTGTGCGAGGATACGATGTACTTGGAACTTTGTAAAAGCTTAGAGTGGCTGCCAATGTACAATGCAAGTGATTTTCCTACCAAAGAATGGGGAACATATGTGTGTCTGCATGCTTATCCAGGCCTCGAAGAAGTATTAGTTTAATAAATTTCATCACTGAGACAGAAGAGAAGTCGCAAATCTCGATATTTAAAAGCTGGAACCTCTTAATATTTGTGTTTCATGACTTGCTTAGACAACTAATTACTTAAGAAAATTGCTCTCAGTTAATTTTCTATTGATCAAATATACAAATACGATCCCATAACTGGCTGACAAATTGTTTCAGCAGCAATATAAATTACAGTCCTTACAAAGAAGTGTAATTATAAACTGAAGGTTGGAAGTGGCAGGGTTTGACGTTAATGGTTTTCTTACTCACCCCTATAGAACTTCCATATTTATTAGTGGCTGTCAAATGACACAAAGACTAAAGTTAGCTGCCATGTGTAGGAGGAGTGGAGGGCCTGTCGGTGCCTCTCTTAACTGCCTCGCAAGTCAAGCATTTTCAGAAAATTAATGTGCGTTTGAAGAACAACCCAGTTCTGTGGCAAACTGCAACACATAGCTGGAGTTTCACCCACATCTTCTAATGCTGCACAGCTAAACTCCTTTTTCTGGGATTTTCTTTCAAATACTGGTTGGTACTGCACATATGCAACTCTCAGCAGAGATGAGAAGGAAGAGATAGCTCAGTCACTAGCTACTATCGTTACAGGCTCGGAAATGAAGTGCTACCTGATAGGAAAGTGAGTTTCTAGATGTATTACAGCCTGCAGTGGCATTTTACCCAAGACTTAACAATGGCTGGTTTGATCTTATAGGGTTTTATTTGGACTTTTCACCATTTTTTAGTACCACCTAGTTTGATCATATCTGGTTTGATTGATTAGAACTACTGCCTTACAGTTTTTATCACTCTAAACTTAAGGTCAAGACCTAAAAAAAAGTCCCAGTTGTTTTTATTGGATCACCATTTGTCAAAGTAAAATACGCAATTATGATATTCATTATCTGAGGGACTTGTATTTATGTAAACATGGATTCTTGTTGGGTTATTTGTGATAGGCTGATGGTTTTATATGTATATATGTCTGGTTTTATATGGGCGTGGTCTTGCATAGATCCTTCAAATTATCGTACATAAAAGGCAGCTGGTTGTTCTTAGTAGGTGTTTGGTGTTGTTTTATCCCTCAGTGTCTCTGCAGAATGTCAATAAATACCATTTTGTTGCCTCTCTGTGAAAACCTAAAGCCAGTCAATAATGAATACCTTAGAAAAAACAAAACAAAACAAAACAATCCTTTCCCCGTCCACTATACTGTCAAAACGCGGAATTTAAACTTATTTTTCTAACACTAACAAGTTGTTTTTCTTCTTAAAAGTGACTCAAAATGATAAATTAAGCATAAAATAAACATCAATACACTTGGTGACTGATTCAAAAGTTGGCAATATGCAAGGCAAATTTATTTGTATAGTACAATTCATACACAGGGCAATTCACAGTGCTTTTACAAAATGGAAAAGAGACAGGACAGAACAATAAATCGATCAATTAGATGTATTATTGGATCTTTCATATTGATTAACTCTTTAAAAACCTGATGTGTCATTGCTGACACACCCTGCCCATGTGCAGTTTGGATGATTGTCACTCTTTCACTGTTTGTGCAACTGGAAAAATTCCAACAGTTTCTGAAACCTGAGACGTTTCACTTTAAAGGCTTTATTGTATCATTACTGTAATTTCGCTCATGCCTGTAATAGAAGCTGGAGAAGCCGTTATAGCCGAATTATAACATGCAGTAAATTGTAAATGAATACTAGATTTAGAAAGATCTGGAAAAAAAAGTGCTCTGAAAAATGGGCAAACGGACTCACTCACTCATTTTCTAACCGTTTTATAGTCAAAATAAGAAAAAAAAAAAAAGTCCAGGCAGACCATTTTAGGCTTAGGGCAGTGTTTTTCAACCTTTGGGTCAGAACCCCACGTGGGGTCGCCTGGAATTCAGTTGGGGTTGCCTGAAATTTCTAGTTATTGATAAAAATAAAAATAAAAATAAAAAACTTACTAATAAAAAAATATATGGTGAGTTGACAGAGACAATCCCAATACAAAAAAGACATAACAAACTGTGAAAATGAAACTGAAGCACTGTGGTTCTGTTTATCTGTCAAATGTTCATTGTGGTCAGTTTCAGATGCTGCAGCTCTTTCATAATTCATAGTTTGAGTTCTTGTTTGTTCAGTATTAATTGTCAGCCTTGTAAATCCAAGCTGGACTGACTGTACATATCCTGACCAAGGAAAATAAAATTCCAACTTTGTGCAGTAATCGACACCTGACTTTTCTGCCTCCGTCCATAATAATATACATCTTATAGCCTAAATGTCTACTAAAATTAATGTTTATTGGCAACATAGTATAGAAAATTATTACATGATCAAAAACAAATTCATTTTAGCAAAAAAAAAAAAAAAAAAAAAAAAACAGTCTCCATGTTGAATGTCTGGGGTCGCCACAAATAATTTGTGATGTTAAAATTGGGTCATGAGGGAAAAAAAGGTTGGGAACCATTGGCTTAGGGTTTAAAGGGTTAAAAAGCAAAAACCTTCATTCATTTTCCAAACCAGTTAATCCTCTGGAGGGTTGTAGGGGGGTGGGGGGTGGAGCCTATCCCAGCTATCAGTGGGAGATGATGGACATATTGCAGGACTGATATAGACATGCACACATGCAACATCCAAACTACACCACTACACCACTTTATGCAAAAACTCAGTTAATCCAATTCATTGTATATGCACCCCAGGCCTAGCTTTAAGTGTGTTATGGGATGCAGTGACATGGACAAGACAAGACAAGCTTCTCTGCAGGTATAATAAAGTACACCGAGTCTTGCCTTAAATCAGCCTCGTCACCTGTACCTGTGCACTAAACGACAGATCACTGGATTACAACATTAAAATAGTTTTGAGACTGAGCACAGTTGGGATTACCCATGACACACTGCATCATTACATCGATGATAGTGTGTGCTGAGTCCTTCCTGGGTTGTATCGGTACGAGCAGCAGTGTGAGCGTGTGTGGCGCTCAGTGGGAACAGTCGATCTGGCTTTTCTCAGTGCGTCTGTGTGCCAGCTCCTGTTCCGTTCCAGTACTCAGGAAACCTGTACTCCAACTGAGAAGGCCTGGCAGACACAACACAACAGCCTGCAAACGGGAGGGGCACTGAAAGGGAGAGGATGGAGGAGAGACATAGAGAAGACGGTGAGAGAGGGAGAGAGAGGGACCTGCAGAGATGTGGGGTGTCAGAGTGGGAGTGGGATGAAGCAGTGGCTGCAGTTATTCCCAATAAAGAACCAGAGAAGAGAGGGATTTCATAGAGGGAGAGAAAGACAGAAGAACCACATTTGGGTAAAATGCACTTTATGAGAAGGGAACTAAATACTGAAACTGTCTACCACTCACAATAAGAGACATACAGTACTCTACCTCCAAAACTCAAACAGTGGCTTAACCCTTTCATGCACTAATTATGTGAAATTTAGTCAAGATATTTTTCTGCAGTGTTTTTATTCCTCTTTAGACATAAAAATAAAACAATGTAATCGATTTAAAAAAAAAAAAAAAAAAAAAAGTTACAAAAATTTCCACTCAGCTGGACACCATGGATTTAATTTTTGAAGCAAAGAAACATGTATTTAAAATCTAATATCAGAAAATTATATGGAAAACTATGCAATAAAAACATTTTTAATGCTGCTAATCAGATGTTTTCTCACATTTGAACATACTCTAATACCAGTTATTTTTCACTGCATGGAGATAATATGCAAAAAAAAGAAAAAAAGTTTAAAAAATACCTGTCAATTACAGTCTAATAACAATTAGCAATTGATTTACACTAAAACATGTTACTGCAGATCAGGTTTATCAAGAACAGCAAAGTTATAGTAATGGTCTGAATGTCAGTGTATTATGGGATGGTGCATTTGTGTCCACTGTGTTGGCTGATATGGAACTAAAACAACCAAAACCCTGAATATACAAGAGAACAGCTGGAGAAGAACTGTCCACCGGAGTGACCACTGTGTATGAAAGGGTTAAAGCAAACCAGTCCTGTGATCACATTTAACTTTTAACCTTTAGAATGTCTGGTATTTTTAATGTGTTGTTCTTTTATTGTTCTATTTGTATGTTTTAATTGTGTTGTTTCCTGTTACTTGCCATTGGACTACAGATGCAAATTAGTACACTACCAGTCAAAAGTCTGGACTCTCATGGTTTTTCTTTATTTTCATGACTATTTCCAGTGTAGATTCTGACTGAAGGCATCAAAACTATGAATGACGTTATAGACGCAACAAATTAAGCAGGAATTACAACATGTTGTATTAGGGTCCATATACAAAAATAAATTAACCAAAAACTAATAAAAGTGGGTTTAGCAAAATATGACCCCTCTAATGATGAAAAAGCTTTCATTTTTCAGCTTAATTTGGCCAAAAACACATTTCATTGGCTGTTATATAACCAGCTTTTCCCTGTGCCTTCCTCAAAAAAAAATACACTGTTGACAATAAAGTTGGAATAATTTTGTTTCCATTTTTGTTACATTACTCTTTATATTTTTTTCTCTACACATATTCTACACATATTTCTACCCCCGATCACCACCAAAATTGAATCAATTGTTCCTTGTGCCAGTATCAACATTTCCTGAAAATTTCATCCAAATCCATCCATAACTTTTTGAGTTATCTTTCTAACAAACAGACAAACAAACCCCGATGAAAACATAACCTCCACCTCCAAAACTCAACTCAAAGAGTGTCTAAAAGCAAACCAGTATTGTGATCACATTTAACTTTTAACCTTTTGAATGTTTGGTATTTTTAATGTGTTGTTCTTTTATTGTTCTATTTGTGTTTTAATTGTGTTGTTTCCTGTTACTTGCCAATGGATTATGGATGCAAATTAGTACACTACCAGTCAAAAGTTTGGACTTTCATGGATTTTCTTTATTTTCATGACTATTTACAGCACAGGTGTCAAACATGCAGCCCGGGGACCAAATCTGGCCCGCCAAAGGCTCCAATCCAGCCCATAGGATGAATTTGTGAAATGCAAAAATTACACTGAAGATATGAACAATCAAGGATGTCAAAATGATTTTAATTTAGATTCCACATACAGACCAATTAGATCTTAAGTGGGTCAGACCAGTAAAATACTATCATATTAAACCTATAAATAATGAAAACAGCCAGTTTTCTCTTTGTTTTAGCATAAATAAGTACAATTACATGAAAATGTTTATATTAAGCTACTATTCTTTTACAAAACACGTGAATAACCTAAAATGTCTTAAGGTTAGTAAATGCAATTTTACCAATATTCTCCCTATTATTAAATGTTTTGTGCATTTGTAATTGTAATGCAAGTTGTAATGCACATGTGTAAAGGATAAACTAATAATCTGAGGCATAATATTGTTAAAATTGCACTTGTTGTTCTAAAGATGTTTCTAGTTGTTCATGTTATTCAGATTTTTGTAGATGTAAACATTATCATATTTTAATCTTAGTTTTTTCACTGTTATTATTTAACCGGTCCAGCCCACTGATTTACAGTGTAGATGAATGAACACATATGGAATTATGTAGTTTAAAAAAATGTGACAAAACTCAAAGCATGTTTTATATTTTAGATTCTTCAAAACAGACACATTTTGCTTTTATTACCGCTTTGCACATTCTTGTCGTTCTCTCGATGAGCTTCATGAGGTAGTCACCTGAAATGTTTTCCAACAGTCTTGAAGGAGTTCCCAGTCATAATGAGCACTTGTTTACCATCTGTGATCCATCTCATGTCATTTAAATAAGAAGGTGAGTCCAAACTTTTGACTGGTTGTGTATTTTCGCTATAATCTGACATATTTACATCTGATGTTGTTCAAGACAGATGATCATTAACCCTTCAAGACCCAGAACTATTTCTGTTGTGACTTCCAAATGCATTTATCTCTACATTTAACCCTCATAAAGTGATTTATCACCACTTGTTATAATATTGTCCCCTGCATTTTTCATTTTACAGTGTAAATCATGATTTTTTATTATGTTTAATTCACTGATTATGTAGATGTTGAATAGAGTTCAGAGTAAATTCAAAGATTATTATATCAAAACAGAGAAAACTGAGGAAAAAGTGGCTTTTTCAGTAAAAATATTGGGTCAACACAGTAATGTCCTGTCAGAGCGAACTTTAATTGATTGCCATTCCAACATTTATTTCAGTATAAAGTAGCTCCTTGTTTTGGATAATCCCTTATGGTCCAACTGAAGCAAAATTGAATTTAAAAGTAAAAATGTGTTTCATTTAGCAACACTAATCTGTCAAATTGTCTCTAAAATGTCCCGTCAGAGAGATTTTGAATATCATGTTTTGACCCTGTGTCATTAACTGAACATAAATCAAGTGTCTCCAACCACTGTCATTTATCAAACTACATGGGTTGTACTGGTGAATCTACAGTAAAACTACAGACCCTTTGAATGTCCAAATGGGTCATATCTAATCACCATGAAAAGATGAGAAATTACATTTTACCTCCACTATTTGCATGTATTTATAGGATTAGTGGATCAATACTTCAGTAGATGATTTTGGTTGATAATGGATGTTTGTGTCTGGGAGGGTTAATGTGCATTGTCCCTATAAAAATAAACCAATAAATAAAGAAAACTGAGAGGCTAGGAGAAAAAAGGAAGACGAAAGAGGAGAGGGGAACAGAGAGGACTGAAGGGGAGGGGAGGGGAGGCAGCAGACAGGGGAGAGGGCTTTAGAAAGGGGGGTGAAATCGGGGGATTTGCAGGTGCAGCTTGAACAACCAATGACCTTAATGGTGCATTAAATCCAGCTGTTGCTTATCCAGACTTTTCTCCAATCCCCCTAACACCTTCAGCCGAGCAATAGACTGCATTCAGCACCTCAGTTCCCACAACAGAGCGTGTGCAAGCAGAAAAAATGTGAAAAAGCGTGGAGACAAGCGAGAGGGATCGGTAGAGACAGAGTGATGGAAAAGGAGATACTTGATCCTTAAGTTCAGGAGGAGGAATGACTGTGTGACTCCATCCAGAGAGCAAAGATAAGAGGCACAGATAAAACAGGAAAAGTGGTAATGGAGATTTGTGTTGACTCTATCTCTCCGGCTTTGTCAATATTAGTAGAGTGAAAGGTCTAGATAAGAATGTGTGGTACTAAAGAGCTATACAGGATCGAGATTTGGCTAGATAATGATTGCGTAATACCTCAAGTGTGCGGAGCAAGAGCTGGAGCAGAACTATACAGAAGGAGAGGGGGTGGGGCGGGGGGGTGGATTGTCAAGTCGTTGTTAAAGATAACAATAGAGCTTGGACTCAACAACAGGAACCCTCTGTTTCCTGAGCTGGAGACCATAGCTGTGTTTGGGAAAAGGAAGGAGTGACTAAAAGTGCGTCAGCAGGTTCTGATTCCAGTAACACTGCAGGTGGAGCTGCGTGAATTAAAGGAATGATATTTAGCTTCTTTTTTTTAATGGAATTATGCCTTTTCAAACATTTCCCTGTGGTCTACATAAACCAGAAAAGAAAGATTACAAACACAGTTCAGGGTGTAAATAACCATTTAATAGGTTTCTTTAGCAGACTCCTCTTAATCCCTAATCCTGATAAAACAAATTGGATGTCTGATTGTAGAGATTTTGAGTTGGAAAACAATTATAACTTGCAATCACTTAATTTAGTCTGACTACGTTTACATGCAAAGTAATATTCCATGGTCATCCAAATATATAGGCATTTTAGACAGCATATTCCATTTGGATATTCTGAATTAAAGGAGTGATATTTTGCTTTTTTAAAATGGAATTATGCATTTTAAAACATTTCCCTGTGGTCTACATAAACTGTAAATGTTATGCTTGGGTCTGAATTCTTCAGTAATTCAACTCCACAGGTCCATCTTCAACCCTATTTCTCAGTAATGACACCAGAAAGGTCATTTTGAGCACTGGCCCTTTAAATGCAAATGAACCACTTCAGGCCCCACCCCCTCCAGGTTGTTGGCTATGCTGCTCAACCAACAATTGAACATTTTAGGTAATTTGCGCAAAGTTTGGACGTATTTTCAGCATGGACTACAACCGCTGCTGCTAATAAACAATTATGTCATACTCGCAGAAACGTTCATCGGAAGTCTTGACCTTATATGTGCAAATGTCGTGACGCAACTAGTTATAGATAACAAATAAAGCAGGAATTAATACCGGTTGTAGAAATCCACTGGATTTTTGCCCAAATGAATATAAAGATAGCTTTGCAGCACCTGGAGGGTTCAAATTCAAACTTTATGAACTATTAGGGTCCAAATACACAAATAAAAGAACCAAAAACTAATAAAAGTGGGTTTAGCAAAATATGACCCCTTTAATGATGAAAAAGCCTTAATTTTTCAGCTTAATTTGGCCAAAAACACACTTCATTAGCTGTTATATAACCAGCTTTTCCTTGTGCCTTCCTAAAAAAAAATACACTTCGACAATAAAGTTGGAATAATTTTGTTTCCAAATGCATTACTCTTTTTATTTTTATTTCTAGACATATTCTACGCATATTTCTACCCCCGATCACCACCAAAACTGAATCATTTGTTCCTTGTGCCAGTATTAACATTTCCTGAAAATTTCATCCAAATCTGTCCGTAACTTTTTCAGTTATCTTTCTAACAAACAGACAAACAAACCCTGATGAAAACATAACCTCTGCCGTTCCTTGGCAGAGGTAATAAAAGTGGGTTTAGCAAAAATATGACCCCTTTAAGGCTTTTTTTGGGACCCGAACCCAGGGCAAGCTAACATCTTTCAGGTTTTACTGCACAGTTTTGATCTGTGGAGCAATGACTTGAAATAAAAAAAAGAATCAATCATAGCAGAGGATTTTTGGATCCAGCCCAGCAGCTAAACGTCAGTGGAAATGCTTTAAATGATGAGGCCGACTCTGAAAAACGGCTAAATCTAACCTCAATTTTTATTGAGACATCAGCCAAATTCATTTGATTGGATAAATCAGCAGAAATGAAATTATTTAGCCGGAGGAGTTATCGTCTAGTTAGAAAACTGACAGCGACAGAGCTATTTTAAAGTCTTTTTTTGGGGCAAATCAAATCAGTCAATATTAGTTCATGTCAAATCCCAAGTCTTGAAAAAGCAATTTAGGGAAATATTCATCAGTTTCTCAAGTAGAGCAAGAAGAAAATTTTAAGAAAATTATACGATTTTCAAGGCTCAGTGGTTTAGAAAATCTGAAATGACTTTATGTAACTTATAAGTTTCATTAATAAGCTTCTTTCAAGTGTGAATTCTGGCAGTTTAATGGAGACATTTGGATTTTTTCAGGTCCACTGACACATCATAATTTAATATTAGTTTAAAACACACTGCGTTTTACTAAAAAAAAAAAAAAAACTGTGGGGTGAAGGGCAGGGCTTGAGGAAATTTTGAAACAGATCCATACAAATGAGAGGAGGCTGGATTTTTATTTATTTATTTATTTTTTCATTCCTTCATTCCTAGCCAGATGATAAAAAGGGAGGAGATACAAGCAGTAATTTGTGGTTTGTTTGGGGTTTAATAATGCTGTGGAATGAGAAGAAGTGTGGACCTGGTGGAGGGTTTTGTGGTGGTCTATGCTCTCCAGGGGCTTTTCTAGTTCTAAACTGTTTTTGCTTCTAAGTCATAAATCTGAAGTGATGAACTCAGTCTGATCAAAACAAAGTCCCACCCATAATATTTCACTCAAGTGTCTGTAGTTTTGATTCCAGGACACATGTACCGAGCCTTAAAGGTGTAAAATGATGCTCATGCAGTGTCACAGGAAAGGTCACAGCATTTATTTCTGCCTAGAATTGCATTAATTTTTGTCCCAGATCTTGACTTGATGCTGGAGTCAGACCTCTGTGTAAACTCCATCACATCTCAAAGATTCTCATTGGGGTTCAGGTCTGGACTCTGTTGTGGTCTTTGACAAACCAGATGATCCTGATGAATCCTAACATGGTCTGATCTTTATATTTTATATCAAACTGATGGTTGTTAAATAAATGAGAAGTTAAGGTTAAAGAAGCTGTTGCAGCTGAGACTTATAAACAACCGCGATAATTAGCCAGAAGAAGAATCTGAACTATTCGCTTGGTTAAAAACAAGTCGAGACCTTTTTTGGCCGAGCAGTGTAAGTTTACAGTCAAGTCACAGGGTCAGCCTTGTTTATTGCTATGGTTCAGATCTACAGGTGGGGATTTTTATTTTTACCTCCACCAAGGAACGGTGGATTTTTGTTTGTTTTTCTGTCTGTTAGCAAGATAACTCAAAAAGTTATTGAAGGATTTCGATTAAATTTTCAGGAAATGTTGATGCTGGCACAAGGAACAAATGATTAAATTTTTGTGGTGATTTTGGGGGGGGAGGGGGGGCTGACTTTCCTTGGCAGAGGTCTGCGCTCTCCAAGTGCTTTTCTTGTTTTTCTTTTTTTTTTCATTGCCTTTAGTTTATGCTGCATCAAAATCAATTATTTAGATTTTTTTGTTTGTATTTTAGTTTTTTCTGCAGATAAACTATTGGTTTATGGTTGTTTCAGTACCAGAGCTTGCCACATTTGTCGATTGTGATTAATATTAATAAACTTTACACTTGTTGCCTGTTTTGGGAGATGACAGAAGGTGGAATGAAGGTTATCATTTTACAGCATTGCATTGTTGTTCTTTAACCCATAAAGACCCAGTGCTACTTTTGTGTCAGTTCCCAAATGAATTTGTCTCTCCATTTAACCTCTCATAAATTATTTATCACCATTTTCTGTATATCATCCTCTGTATTTTGCATTTTTTCAATGAAAATCAGATTTTTCTTCATAATAATTCCCTGATCATGTAGATGTTCATAAAAGCTCAGATTGAAGATGACTGTCATAATATCAGAAACAGAGAAAAGTGAAGAAAATGTGGCTTTTTCAATGAAATATATCAGTAACTGGACATAAACCCAGTGTGTCCATCCACTGTTATCGATCCAACTCCATGGGTTTTACTGCTGAATTGATGCTGTAGAAGATGACGGTGTTTCCACGGTAACTACAGAGCCTTTGAACGTCCAGATGGGTCATATGTGATGACCATGAAAAGACGACAAACTTTTTTATGGGTTTGGTGTGATTTAAGTCTACGTCTCTGTGCAGTTGTGTATTTTTGTTGTATTGCTTGATCTTTCTGGCCAGTCCAAACTGAACGGACTAACTTTGAAAGTATCACCCGAGGCTTCTCAGACAGCTGAGGTGACCACGTATCAAAGTAGGTGCATCAGGGTGGGGAGCGTCGTATTCAGCTCATCAGGGGTCCCGAATTCCAAGCAGGACTCCTGAAAGCTTTGACGTTGATTTGCAAACTGCACCTAAATATCCTTGAGCCAAGATCATTTAGGGACAGTGAGAGTCTGTATTAAATTGCAGAGATAATAGTTGTGGGACCCCTGTGCTACTTAGGGCCTACTTAATGAAGTCTTGGGCTACTCAAGTGGGTGTAAGGTCAGAGTGTGGTCAAGTGTGACCAGTCGGAACCATGTGAGAATAGCACTTGTCTTGCCCTCGGTGCCCTGCGTAAAGACACACACCTGTTTCAGCTGCTGCTGTGACGGCCGCTGAGAAACAGCAAAGGAATGCGCCTCCCCCCGCTCCCACCCCACACCCCACCCCACCTCACCCGGGCCCTTTCTCCATCGCCATGCTCTCAATGCTGTCCTAATGAATCTCATCACACGGCCTGTGTTTGTCCCACCACTGCTTTGTTTGTTGACCTTTATAAGACGTCATTACTGATTATCTTCATGGGTTGTGTAATTCTGCCCCA
The DNA here is from genome assembly GCF_902148855.1 of Sphaeramia orbicularis. Classification (NCBI taxonomy): domain Eukaryota; kingdom Metazoa; phylum Chordata; class Actinopteri; order Kurtiformes; family Apogonidae; genus Sphaeramia; species Sphaeramia orbicularis. The sequence continues at coordinate 46,211,925 of NC_043967.1, read as the reverse complement.
TAACACAACCCCTTTAAGCATATCCATGACCCACAATATGTGTGTGTGTCTGATCAAATGCTTTTTGTCAGTGTAACAGCCATTAACAATGAGCAACGGGCATAAGCTTGATGGTGTGTCCCTCCTCCCTCTATCTATCCAATGCTATCACCCTAGAACACACTGTCCTTTAGCATTACCATTATTGACAGTAGAACTAATTGGCACATGGTTATGAAAGTCCCCCCTGGGCCATTTTAAATTGGACTGCACAATTTCCTTCAACATCTGATAGTCTAGTCTGCGCACGGGACCCGTGGACGTATTGATTATAAATGTATTAATGTGGGTCAGTGCGGTGTACTCGGTACGAGGTGGAAGATGTAGGGCTACATGTCTAGACTGCAATAAACTGACCTCATCTACGGCGTTCATAATGGATGATGCTGGAAGGAGGAGAGGAATTCTGGCATTGTTTTCATGTGAGGGAAATGATTCTGTGCTCACAGTTCGGAGGGAAATAACTAATGTTGTAGTTGTGTGGCAGTGTATTGGGGCCAATTTCAGCAATGAATGAGGAGACTAATGAGATTTAAGATTTATGAGAAGCAAAACCTGAGTACTCTCTGAGACTGAAATGATAGATTTATGAGGAAAAATCAGACATTCAGGAGGTAAAGAAACTGAATCTTCTTTGTTTTTAAAAAGTTTGAAAATTTCAGAGCTTTATGTGATGATAGTATGATTTAAAAAAAAAAAAGCTCACAAATATGTTATCCAATCCAACTTTATTTGTAAAGCATTTTAACCTCCTGAGACCCAGGGAAGTAAAGGTTTTGGGTTTTTGCATTAAATAATTGCCTTGATTGGAAACAGCACGATGCAACGTTTTTTTCAGATACATTTTAATGTAGTTTTCTTTTAATAGAATGTCATTTGCAGTGAACATTTTCTTTCTTTTTTTTTTTTTTTAAAGTAAAGCTGTAAAACTCATGTCCCCTACAAAGGACAAAAATGCATAGCTGGGTCTCAGGAGGTTAAAACAACCGCAGTGGACCAAAGTGCTGTACAGAAGAACAATTAAAACCAAAATAAAAGGATAAAATAAGAATAGATTAAAAGACTTAGAACTGTACAAAAGGAAAACAGTGCTGTACAGAAGAATAAATAAAACCCAAATAGAAGAATAAAATAGAAGAATAGATTAAAAAAAAACTCTACATAAAAAGCCATACGCCATATTACACAGTTACAAAAACATCGGTCTTTTCTCTTGTAAATTGTATTTTCTTTTAATCAAAGTTGTCCTTTCTACATTAGTGCAGCTCTGTACATTCCTTTAAAGACATGTTAGTGTACTAGCAAAGATGAAAACTAAAATTAACAATGAAAAAATAATTGTGTTAACGGATGTAAAGGTAAGAAAAAAAAAGCTGCATAAAATTGCAATGTACAAGTATTGAACCTGAGGCAACAATTGCAATATTTGGCATTTACATCACATTCTTTTCATTTTAACCAAAAATCTAAAAATCTGATTTCCTTCACCACTCTTCCAGCTCGTAGACTAATGCTACTTAAATGGAAAGATAAACAACCTCCAACATTTAAATCTTGCTTTCTGGATATTTTAAATCATTTAACATTGGAAAAAATTTGATATTCTATAAGAGGATGTGCCAATAAGTTTTACAGTACCTGGCAACCTGCTCTGAATCACATAAAAGAGGTACATCCCAAACATATTCCTTACCAATACGAGTCTGTGACTAATATCTGAGTTCCTTATTTTTTATTTATTTATTATTTTTGTTAATTATCTTTTTTATGGTGTGTGCAACAGGGTGGGAATATTCATGGGTTTGGGTATAAAAAAAACAAAACAAAAACGGCGACTGTATGATGCTTTTCTGGATGACTCAACATGTAATAAAAACACTTTAAACAAAAAAAATTGGAGTGTACAAGGCAAGATGGACTAAAATACAATAGATCTGCAAGTAAAAGAAGCTTTGTTTTTATTTTCTCCAATAATAATGTTTTATAGTACAATGATTAAATGTCTTAAGAAAATATTTTAGCGTCAATAAAAGGTTATATAAATCACTTGATGTCATGCATTCTTCCATTCTATTGTTTTCAGCCTCCATAAATCATTAGACCTTTCTCACAATGTCCCAAAACAAACACAAAACGAAACACAAAACCCAACCTTTTTGTGCACTCATATAGCTAAACTAAACCGAACTAGAAACAAAAGCTAATGATAACTTTGATCAGTACACAGTTTAAGGGATACATGCATTAAATTACAGCCAAACACGCCAAATTGAACATGAAGTTACATACAGAAACTCATTAAGTCCAGTCGATGGATGCAAGCATCACTGACTGCATACAAGATATTGCCTTTGGACTCTCATTATGCAGACAATGTCCTTTCTTGTTCCACCAGATTAGTCGCGTTGCCTCGCATGGTCAGCGAAATCACGTGGCTCCAGTCCAGTGGGCGCTCATCATGCTGTCGATTGATTCCACAAACTAATTACAGAGCGGCTTATATTTTAACATGATGTGGAATTTCATTACCGTGCAATGTATGTTTCGAATAATCAATATCAATAACTGGCGCTTTGAGGAGGTGCAGACTCGATTATTTCACAATTACATTTAATTTGGGGGAACTGAAAGTAATAACACAAATGGAGTATGTTTGTGCATGCTATCAGTGACTTTAGGGCGAAAATGCAAAAGGTCAAGGATTCCAGGATTATGGATTTGTGTTAGGGCAGTGGGTAATTCCCTGAAAGCTGATTGTGGACACTTTGGGGGGGGGCAGGCGTGGCTGTCTGTCTGTCATTGTCCACAAATGAAGTTGATGAGGTGAGACTGCTGCTCTGTGGCCCTGTCTATCTCCTACCGTGGACATTAGCCATATTGTGCCCCCCCCTCTCCCCGCTCATTTCATCCCAAGACGGTGAAAGCTCGACCTCTCAGAAATCTGACCCTGACACTCCTTGCTGCTCCCCCAGGCACCTGCCAACCTTTCACCCCTTCCCTTGGTGAGCATCTGGAAGGTGAGGAGGGACAGACGAGGGGGCCACGGTGGGCGGTTGGGGAAGTATTGACGTGGTAACAGATAGGACCGGGAGCTGTCAGACTTCAGAGACATGATCAGACTGTTTTAGTCTTTGCACAGATCAAATACCAACCCCCCCCCTCACCCCTCCTCGTGCACTTCATGTTCATGTGCACATCCACTGTTGTTGTCACGTCTGTTTCTTAATTTCTGTTTTTCCTTCCCTCTTTCACCCTTTCTTTCTTTAACCCACACACACACATCTTAAGGGCCGTCGTGTATGCACAGCTGGCCTTGACAGAGCCGTCCAGGAAACGTGTGGTTTACAGATCCCCTGTTGACACTCTGATTTGACTTGCCTTTCACTTTTCAGAGACCTGGAATTTTAACTGTGCGGGGGCTATAGAGGTCCGACTCAGCATGTTTGACCATGGAGCAACACCACGTAAAATATGTAGTGTCCTGCCCGACTGAATGACTTACATGTCATTTAGTGCAGACGTAAAGCTCAATCAAATATTGTGGTTAGTACCACACGTGCAACGGTCCCACACCTGCTCACACCATTTATTTTAAAGAATTTTGCGTCATTAGTCGCGCCAAAATACTATTCCACACCTCAGCTTTATGGATACAATAATATCACAGTTGTTAAATTATACGAAGAGTGTAAAGACATATATCTGAAGTTACGCCAGACTTAAAGTTACACCTTTGGGGCAAAAGCTGCGCAATATAGTCTGGTCCACTTCACACACTTCCCTCAAAATAGAGGGTTTTATTGGCTCAAACTGGTGAACCGTTTCATTGGGTGCAGTAAGAAAGAGTTTCTAAAGGATGAGGTATCCAGATTTTATTCTGCTGTTAGGGTTTGACGTCACAGCGCAGCCAAATTGTAATCTGATTGAAGATTTATGCAATAAACTGCATAATCGTTACACAATACTCATTGCATCATTAAAAGGAAAACACAAAGTGCAGTACACAAATCCAATACAGGAGGATATGCCACTAGAGTAATTGTTAAATGAAATTAGCCCCAGGCCTTCTAACGCTGTTGCAGTGCACTGGGTTACAGTATGTGGCCATATGGGCTCTGTCTAGCATTACTGTCACCCCTCATTTATTATAGTAAGCGAAGATGGCCCCGCTATGCCCCTCAAATCCTCTTAGCCAACATTTAGCTGATTGATTTTTCTCCTTCTACCTCGATTCAGATTATCAATGTGATAAAAGCAGGAAGTTGTATATTATTAATGCTATTCAGTCTCATGGGTGGATGGATGGACGAGGGGAGGAATATGAATCTTTCAGCAGTGGTCACGTCTGGAAGAATAATATCACAGCAACCTTATTGAATTGAAAGGCAGAGCAAACTGAGTAAAAGAAGTGAGTGATGTGAATGTGATTCAATCCCTTCAGCAAATAACCTGTTATATATGGAGAAGGCGTTTATTATGAGACCTGTCATGTGATTGTAATGTAAAGATTTGGCGCTTATGAAGATTAATAATGAAAATGCATCCCTAAAAAATTTAAATTATACACCCCACGTATACACACCATATATGTGCCAGCTGTCAAAGACGGAACTTGCAGCACAACCACTTTATATTCATGCTGCTTTTTATTTCAGCTCCTGCCCACTTAAATCTTACTGCAGGCCTCCATCTCCAAAATCCACGATAATGGCTTTGACTCAGCAGAATATTATTAAGCAGGTCCCCCATAAACAATGTATTCCACTTCAGGCTAAAGGAACCACAAAGCGGGTTCGGCAAACAAATCAGGTCTTTTGGATGTGTGGTTTAGCTTCATGTTGCTGAAGACGGTCGGGTTAGAGGATTCCAACGGACTCTGTCCTGTGTGTTCTCCAGATGGCACCACATACTGTCTCTCACAGATTGTACGTAGCTTTGAGATCCTTCATAAGTTCAAATGACTCCCTCCCCCATCCTCTGAACTATAGTGAATGATGATCATGGAGATTATGTATTGGTAATTCCTGCCAGGTCTTTAAAAGAATGCCCATGCTGTGTGCTTAATACTCAGTCGAAGGATTATGCAGACCCCTACATGTGGTGTTGTGGCTGCATACCTCCAGTCAGACTAAACCCAATCTGTTACAGATTTGGACTAAAGAAGTGAGGTGCAGCAAGCAAAGGGGGTGGGTGGAGGGCCGGGCTATATTCATGCTTTACAGTACATTCCATATCTTCTATATCACAGAGGATCAGAGCTAAACCTCCCCTTAGAGGCAGTATTTTTATCTGAGTGTATTAGGACGTTAAAAAAGAACCTTGGCTTGTGTCAAGGCAGTTCGCTTTATTTTTTTTTTTTTCTCAATCTGCTTTTTTTTCTACTTTTTTTATTTTCCCTTTGTGGTTGAAGCAAAACCCAAATCCCCCTCCAGTTTCCCCTTGAATGTGGGCCCAATTAAACACATATGTGGATTTTCATATTGAAGCCTATAAAAGGTAAACTCCAGCGATTTGCATTACATTTACATAAGGAATGCTAAGTACCTACACATGTGAGGTGTTAATGTTGCGATCAAAAGCAGATGGCCGTCCTTACCATTCATCACATTTGTTCAAGGTGTTTCATAGACATATATATGATTTTTGATATATGGAGGCGCATGATGTTAATTCGGGAAACACCAAAATTTGCCTTCAACCAATAGCCATCATTCTATTCACCTTATAAAACTAAACACATGTACATTATTGGAACAGCAATGACACACTAAAGGACACATTTCTTTGTATGTGTGTAAAGATTGAAGTTTGATTTAGTGGCGATGGCTTCAGTCCATGCAGGTGAGAGACCACTTGGAGTTCAAGAACTTGGCATGTATTGGCTTGTTATACTTTATGGAGGTTGTTCATATCAGCCAACATGTGCATAGATCTGTGTGCGGTTCCTGCAGTGATATATGAGTATCAGCGGCCTTTCACTGTGGGAACTAACATGTTTATACTTGGATAAAAGTCTGTTTAGTGAGCAAATCTTAATGTAGATTTCCTCCTTCCTCATACTTAGAAAATGCAAAAATCTGTAAGCAAAACAACTTAATATGAAAAGCCGGAAAAATGGAGTAAAAACATCTATTCTAAGCTAATTAACACAAGCTACTGAAACATAAGCAGCACATTTCAGTTCAAATGGGTTATTTTCATGACTAATGAGTCTGGTTAAATATCTTTCCTAATGAAATATTCTCCCCACACAATAACTGCAGTGTTAAAATCAGCTTTGATGCTCTGCTGTGTCTTGCTGCCCCCTAGTGGAGACTTAACAGTGCACATATCTACACTGAACCTGTTCAAAAACCAAATAAACCACACTGAATTCCAAACAGCAACAAAATGAGACAGGAGGTGCTTCTTAATCTAAACAACTGTTATTTATTCAGTGTTTATTACCTTAATCCATTTTTCTTTTGCAAACATTCTGCCAGCAGGTGAAGTTTACATAGGTATAATCTGCTAATTGTTTCATAAGAAGCACTGCTCATTAATTTACAATCAAGCAAAGCTAAAAAAAAAAAAAAAAAAAAAAAAGTATTGTTTGCAGGGGAACAACATTTTGCCGTCAGCCAGTGAATCAATGGTGTTATCAGTCAAACCACACACGCACCCATGCGTAAAGAGAAGTAAACACACACATGCACACACTCGCACATCAGACTTTTTGTATTTGAAATACAAATGCACAAACAGAACTGCAGAAACTAGTGATTAACTGTGCAGCAGAGGTATAATTGGAGCTTCTAATTACAGTATTGCCTCATTGTTCCTGTCTTCTATCTCTAATTTACCACATTTACATCCCAGAAAAACAATAACTTTGGTTGGGTTTATAATGGGTGAATGATTGGAAAGCATTCACCGACAACAAATAAATCTCAACGACTGTGTGGCTAAACACAGCTATTGCAGTTATCAATATAATAAAAATGGATTAGGCTTGTTTTACTCCCATAATGTCTTTATCTTTGCAACATAAATGACATTAAGCTTTAAACATGGAGGAGGTGCAATGACTCTACAGGAAGGACAACATGGTGTGGTGCTGTATCTACATTAGCTTTATAAACATACATAATATAGCCTGGCGACAACTGCAAGCATCAAAGATATAATTACATAGTAAGTGTTTGGTTTGCCAGACACTACTCAAGCAATAATTCCTGCAAAAATGCATGTAACAAAAATGTAAGAAACTTAATTACATTGCATATTCTTTGCTATAGAAACATTTTCTCGTACAAAGAAAATTAAATACAAAACAAAATCGCTGAGATGTCTAACTTTTTCGCTCTAGCTGAATAAATACTTCACAATTACCGATTACATTCCAAACTATCCTATCACCTCAGATCAGCCGTTGTTGTTCAGATTAGACACACGGGGTTGGATGGTTACCCTTCTGACCGGAGTCTGATCTGCGTTCCGATTGGCCACCAGCTCTTGAAGCTGCAGCGCCCCTCCGCCAATGAAACAGAACGCCGGGCACACGGGGCCGGAGCAATCGACGTGACCCTCCCACAGGGGTCGCAGGGAGTGGGCGTCATAAAAGGTGACCCGGCCCTTCTCAAAATCGAGGGACACCCCGAGCCGCGGCGGCAGCGGGTAGGTGAGGCCTGTGGGTGAGGAGGGGCTGTTGCCGTTGGTGATGGGGTCACGGATGCCGTTTCCGTGGTTACTGTGGTGCTGGTAGCTGTGCTGGGGTAGGTAGATCTTCCCCATCCCCATTGTGAGGAAGCAGAAGGGTGGGGCTGAATCAAGGGCGTCCTCTGCTCCACTGTCGTGACCGCTGTCAGGATCATATCTGCAAAGAGATGATACACTGTAAAAAATGACTGTAGAATTAACACCAAAACGTTGTAAAATTGAAACATAAAAAAAACTGTAAGTGACAATACAATGCAAAGTAGTTTATTTGAAAAGACTTTTGTGTTAATGATTAAATCAAATATAGCTGTAGTTCTTACAGGAAGAGTATGTGAACAAAACCAGATTTGTATGTAGAAATTATGTATATCTATTGTTTTTGGAAAATAAAACTGTAAATTGAAATGCAATGTGGTGGCGTTTAAATTGCAAAGACCATAATGTTGAAATAACAGCATATTTGCGTTTTTAAATATATATATATATATATATATATATATATATATATATATATATATATATATATATATATATATATATATATATAAAACAAAAAAAACATTTAAAGTAAACATTTAACAATGTAACATTTTAAATTTGTAAATGAATGGGTTGGTAGAGTTGGTAGAGCGGGTCGTCCAGTAACCAAAGGGTTGGTGGTTCAAATCCTGGCTCCGACTGTCCAAGTGTCCATGGAAGACACTGAACCCTGCTTTGCTCCCAGTTGGACCTGGTGGATTTGGAAAGTGCTTTGGACACCATGAAGGTGTAGAAAATGCACTAAATAAGTGCAGTCCATTTACCAGTTAAATCTACATGTTTCAAATGTTAAATGTACATGTTACTGCGTAAATATGTTTACAGTTGGATGTATTTTTTACAGTATTGTTCTGGAAACCACAGCTGCCAGTTTTTTCTGTAAAAACAACAGGATTTTTTTTTTACAGTGTACTCTTACAAAATGATACAGAGTGGTAGGATGTTCTGGAACTAGGTACTTTTTTCCACTTTCTACTACTTTAAACATGTTATTGAATCTCAGAGACAAATATTATACTTCTTACTCTATTACGTTTAGTACAAGAAGAGGTGGAAAGTAAGTACAAATAAGTATCTCTGCTGCAACTTTTTACTTCTACTTCTTACATTTTAATACAAACATCTGCACTTTTGACTCCTTCCTTTTTTCAAAGCACTTATTGCTTTTTAGGCATTTGAGGAGAATCATCGATCATTTTTATTTCCCATCATTGTGCGCCTTCGCAGCATCATGACTGAATTCATCCTAAATGGAAGCGACAGTAACGCACAGAGAAGATGATCCCTCGGTGTATCCATCAGAGCAAATCACACACGATAAACTCAACAAAATGAAAGAAACATAAAAGACAAAAAGAGATGAAACAGACATGAAAGAGCGACTGGACCGCAGAGAAAAGGCTTCGTAAAGTTTCAACTTCTGCTGCTGACATTGAAAAAGCTGATTTGTACATGGAAGCAAAGTTAATGTTTATGATTTTCAAGATATTGTTTTTTTTAATTTTATCTGAAGCTAGGACACTTGCATAGTTTGTTCCATATATTTATATGATTTGATGGTCAGAAGGCTTTGCAAACAGCCAGTAGATGTATTCTTCAAGACCTACTTTTTACTTTTATACTCTGAGTACGTAAAGAAACAATTTGAATCACTACTTCTGCTTCTTCTAAAGTCTGTTTTACAAAAGTATCAAACAAAGTCAGATTAATAGTTTTAATATAAATGCATAACATGATGCATACACAGCAAAAATTGAAATCTTACCAAGTGTATTTTCTCATTTCTAGTCAAAATATCTCATCACACTTAAAATAACACATAATCACCTAAAGAGTAACTTGTAAGTGAGACATAACTTAGTTTTAGACAATAGATCTTGAAAAGCCAAAAGTCAGAACTAAACACGGAGAATCAGCGTTCAGTTTCTGTGCTCCGTATATCTGGAACAAACTACCAGAAAATATCAGGTCTGCTGAGAGTCTGAGTTCTTTTAAGTCAAAGTTAAAGACTCACCTGTTCACTGCTGCCTTTGACTAAAAGGCTTTTGACTTTTTAAATTTTAAATTCTCCTTCGAAACTCTGCACTGCAACTCTTACTTTAATATGTGCGTTTTTATATTTTTGGGTTTTATGTGTTTTTTTCTTACTTGCTGTTTTTAATCACCTTTTACATGTTTCTTTTATAATGTTTTAAATGTTTCTTTTTCCCTTGTCGTCGTATTAATGTCCTGTGTGAAGCACCTTGAATTGCTTTGTTGCTGAAATGTGCTATATAAATAAACTTGCCTTGCCTTGAAAAAATTATATTTCAAGAAATCTTACCAAGATAATTTTCACTTGTTCCATTGGCAGATTTTTTTGCTTAATTGAAGCAAAAATTGAAAAGTGAAAATTATCTTGGTAAGATGTCTTAAAATAAGATTTTCAAGATCTATTGTCTAAAAATAAGTTCTTATATCTCACTCAAAAAGTTACTCTTTAAGTGATTATGTCTTATTTTAAGTGTGATGAAATATTTTGACTAGAAATGAGAAAAATACACTTGGTAAGATTTAGATTTTTTCAGTGTACGTAAGATAAAATGACCCCCACCATTACCAGCTGCAACATATGAATGCACAAATAATTCTGCAGTAAAATAGATTTTACTGCCCATTTTGCATTTTAATTTTTGGGATATTTTGATGTTAATATTTTTTCTTTAGTGTGGCTTTGAATGCAGAACCTTTACATAATTCCACATTGTATTGGCAGCTTTTGCTCCAGAAAAAACTACTTCTGCAACTGTTTCTTTACTCAGTTCTAGTCATCTGATTTATTTATTTAACTCTATTTACTTACCGAGGACTGGCCATGTCTTGCGGGAGATGAAACCACTCCTGCAGTTTGGATTCCAGACCAACACCCACCTGTTCAAAAAGGAATTCATTTGCAATTAAGACTTGTTTCGCAGCACATTTTCACTTTAATTAAAATGATCTAGCTCCCCGATCCGATGCTGCAGCAGAAGTAGGTACGACTTCTACAATGCAGATAAAGTAGCCAATAGTTTATGTAATGTAGATGAATGAGGACTTGAAAAATTGATTCTGCAATGTACGGTAGAAGGCAAAATAAACAGAGGCTGGCAAAGGGAACGATGGGGAATGCAACAGTCGAGAGCGGACAGGTCTGACCTTTGCAGAAACTCACAGAATAACAGAGGACGGACTGAGATGAAGGAGCTGGATGTTATGTCCTCAGTGGAGCCTCGACGGTCAACAAGGTTATGGGCTGAATGAAGAATGATGATGATACTGTATAAATGTGACATAGACAGACATAGACACTGCCACTATTTTCTTCCCAGTCCTGCCACAGAATCAGCTTAAACAGGGGCATGTGTGGAATAATCTTCGAAAAACTGTAAAACTACTATACATTCATTTCTGTTAATGATTTTAAAAGTATTATGGAGAATGCAGTGAAGGAGGAATGTCACTGTTTTTCTTGATGCCATTATGGTTGAATAGTTCCCAGATAGCAATTACCTTTGGGCCGGATCTGCATTACAGCCTTTACATCTGTTCATAGCTCACATCCGTTTTCTGACTTTGGACCAAATCTGCATCGGATCCGTCTTTCAGCTCTCTCTAGCAGTTCCGGAAATGTGCTGGCTTAGGGATTCGGCCCAGAACAGTCTCCCATCGCACAACCAAGACTGATTTTCAAAGTAGTAATACTGATCTGGACCAGAGTCGTAATACGAATCTGGGCCAACATGATTCTTGTGTATATTCTAGACATGATTGAACGGAACTGGGCCAGAGCTGGACCGCTTCTGTAGAAGATCTGTTTCGCAGAGCCGTACCTGTTTTGGCCCGATGTGTGTTTGGACACTGGGCCAGATCGGCCAAACGGTTTCGGGCCGAATCGGTCAGAGATTCTGTTCCAGATCCGTCCCAGTGTCTCTTTGCTATCTGGGTTGTTACTGTGTTTTATTGTTCATTGTTTATCATGTATGTGTTTTATGTTGTTTGGACTTTGTATGGCTGATACCTTGGCAGGTCTCCCTTGCAAAAGAGATTCCTATTCTCAATGGGACTTCCAGGTTAAATAAAGGTAAAATAAAAATAAAAAAATTTGTGAAGGCTACGACTTCAGTCTAAGGCTACGTTCAGACCAAGGTTATTATTGTTAACGGAAACTAACGAAATGAAAAAAACTAGAATTGTAAAAACATTTTCGTTAACTGAAATAAATAAAAACTATAATTAAAAGAAAAAAATGATAACTAACTGAAGCTGTATTGTGTGCTTACAAAACTAACTAAAATGTATAAAAATTATGGATAAAATTCCCTTCGTTTTGTCTTTGTCAATGTCGGATTGATACGAAAGCAATTTATTTTGCTTGAGCAATTTTAGCTAGTGGCACCATACGGTACTTCACGGTCCGTCACTTCTCGTCACTTGTGGTTTAGAGTGGTCTTCTCATCCTAACTCTACCTGGAAACATGGAGACTAAAGTTGGGAGCAAGCAGCAGAGTCCTGTCTGGGATTTATTTGAATATGACGGCAAAAAAGATAAAATATACGATAAAACTAAAATTAAGCATTTAGAAAAAAATTTAAACTGATAAAAAGTAGCAAACCTGTTCTAAAAACAAATTAAAACTAACTGAACTAGAGAAAAAAAAGTCAAAACTAAATAAAACTAAACTATAATGAAAAATCCAGAACTACTATAACCTTGGTTCAGACTGCAGGTCAGTGTGGCCCAAATCCGATTTTTTTGCCCACATGTGACCTTTTTTGTTTTTAGTGTCTGTTTTTTGGATTTATTTATTTATTTATTCTTTTTTTCTGTTGTTGTTGTCATTACTATTGTTACTGTAATTGTTTTGCATTGTGTGCTTGTTGTTGAATTTTGGTTTTCGTGTTGTTGTGTTGAGTGTATGTACATCCTGTTTGTTGAGCGAGTTGTAGGAAATTGTGGTGCTTTGTTTTTATGTTGTTAATGACCCCAGGAAGAGTAGCTGCTGTGGTGTGCAGCAACTTATGGGGATCAAAACTAGTAAACTAATAAAGTAACTAACCTGTATGTGATCTGTTAAAGACAGTTTGAACAGCACAAATCTGATTTTTTTCAAGGCCACTTTCATATGTGGTCCTAAATCCGATACGTATCTGATATTTTGCAATGTGACTTCAGTCTGAACGGCCAGGTCGCATTTATCCGACCTTTATGTCATGGAAAAGCAACAAATGTCACAATTCTGCATCCCAGGAGAAGGAGTGGTGGGAAAAACGTATTTATTTCCGTAAACACAGTGCGTGCCTGCATGGTCACGTATTACATCAGGACCTCTTTTGTGCATGTGGGTCACTTCAGGGTCACATTCAGTTCATACTCAAAACTGATAGAAGTCGCATTTAATGTGTAATATGAACGAGCACACAAAAAAAATCGAATTTCACCAAAAAATCCAAATTGTGCATTAAGATCTGCTGTCTGAACGTAGCCTAAGGTGCGTTTCATTGTCCTCTTTCCTGTCCTGTTAAGATTTTTTTTAATATTTGCAAAGCACACAGCATATGCTTTGTTTGCAAAATTATCTAAGTTTTGTTTCAGTAGCGTGTGTATGTTTTTCTCTATTGTTTTCTGAAGCCCAAGTGCTGCACTATGTAGAACTACAGACGGGAATTTATTTCAAAAGCAGAACCAGGAAGTGAAAGAGAGTCGCGAACAACAAAACAGCAATAAAAAATTATCTGGCCCTTATTTCAATCCTGTGACTTATACTGCAGCACGTAAAACTTTCAGTGACACTGTGGGAACACTGCAAAGACATTATTTACAGTCAAGGATGAATTTTTACTGACCAGAGAGACACAGTCGGCAACATGACGAATGGCCATGGCGTCATTGCTCTGCTAAAATGTGGGGATCTGCTTTAACTTTGACTTTTAAGAAGTGTCTGGATAAATGATAATGAAGGTTGTACCTGTAGTTTACAGTTTTTGGGAAAGGATCTCCTTCAGACATAAAATGTGCTAAATCTTACATACAGTCTTACAGCGAAATGGGAAAATAAATAGGATCAATCCAGAACATTAGGATCTTTAGCATAATTACAGAGCTCTTTATTCTAGAAACACTAATGACACTTTTAGATCATTTTTTAGTGTTTGAAAGTAGAAATACTATATATAAGCCATTTAACAAAAAATAATAAACTATGAGTTAAAAACATTTTCGTTAATAAAAATGAAATGACAAAAATAATGTTTGAAGATTTTAGCACATATACTACAAGACTAAAAACACTTATCCTATTTTTGTTTTTGATATGTGTATTATTGTTAGGAAATGGACAGAGTTTATTTTTAATATGTGTATTACTACTGAGAAAGGGACAGAGTTTATTTTGATGTGTAATGCTGTTGCAAAATGGGCAGAGTGTATTTTTGATACGTACATTTTTGTGTTTGTGCTCAGTCCGAATTTAGTCTGATATGTGTAGGATTTGTTGAGTTACTTATGGGATCTGACATGGGAATTTAGGATAGTTAGAAGGATAGGGTAAAGGGGACGGGAGTATATAAGTTAAACTTCATCCTCCTTTTCGAATATGTTTTCTTTTTATATTAAATTTTCTTGTTTTTTTTTTTGTTTTTTGTTTTTTATGGTTTTAATGTTGTATTCAAAATAAAATAAACAGTCAATCAATCAATCAAGCAATCTTTCTACATCTGTCTCTTCTAAATCCAAATCAAAAGACTAAAATACAGATGAACCTGATGTTGTTTCGTGCTTTTATGGAAACATGAAGACCCATTCCCAACAGTAGAGCAGTAGAACTGTGTCTGATGGAATCTGATCAGTGATTGGTAGTTACAACTGTCAATCATGTATTCAACCCCCATATGTGTCTGAAAAAACAGTCCAAAAATACAGGAAAGGAGTAGATGCAAAAACATTGTGTCATCTCAGACCACTATTAATAGGTGAAAGATTTATGTTTTCATCTGGGTTTGTTTGTCTGTTTGTCTGTTAGCAAGATAACTCAAAAAGTTATGGACGGATTTGGATGAAAATTTCAGGAAATGTTGAAACTTGCACAAGAAACAAATGATTAAATTTAGGTGGTGATCAGGGTGGGGGGGACTGATCTGCCTTGGCGGAGGTCTGCACTCTCCGAGTGCTTTTCTAGTATTCGAAATAAAATAAACAATCAATCAATCCTTCTACATCTGTCTCTCCTCAATCCAAATTAAAAGACTAAAATACAGATGAACCTGATGCCATTTTGTGCTATTATGGAAACATGAAGACCCATTCCCAACAGCAGAGCAGTAGAACTGTGTCCAGGTCGTGTCTGATGGAATCTGATCAGTGATTGGTAGTTATAACTGTCAATCGTGTATTCAACCCCCCCCCATCTGTCTGAGAAAACCTGCATCTCTGAGTAGATTTTATACAGTCTAAAAATAGATAGATAGACAGACAGACAGACTACAAACAAAAAGTTAAGGATTTTTTTTTTTTTTTTTTTGTCTTTTTTTTTGGTCATTTTTGCCAATTGTAAATAAAACTATGCCTGGTCATTAAAAAATGTGTTTCAATTCACACACAAAAAAGTAAAAAGCGCTGTGTGAGAATACCCAACTGAAAAAACATAGCCCAAAAATTAAAAATATCCTTAACTTTTCGTTTGTAGTGTATATAATATGAAAGGTGATTACAGACGTTTTCCAAACTGTAATTGATGTAAAAATCCAGATAAAATACAAACTAAAACTGTCAATCCTTCACTTACCTTCACTAGGTAAGACCCAGGCTCTACTGAGCATGCCCAGTAGTGCCGTCCTTGTGTAATGGCGACATCCCCCACCAGAAGGTCTGACGTCAGGTGACAGGAAGTGAGAGCGTGGTCGGCGGCCTGCAGCAGAGACAGACCCGGGACGCTTCGGGCACAACGCTGCTCCTTACTGACCACCAGCCGGTCGGCATGGAGACCCCAGCGAGAGTCCAGGTAGAAGTTTAACACTGGAGAGGAAGAAGAAGAAAAACCAGAAAACAGGAGAAGAGAGAGGGGAGAGGAAGTACAAGTAGTGAGGGTGAAGAGAAGACAAAGGCAGGCGCATTCAGAAATGACACTTAAAGGGGTTTTAAGAGCAGGAGACGTCTGGGAAGCAACAGATAAAGGGGGCAGGCACCTTTACACGATGATTCACAGGAATAAAATGCACAAGAGTAAAAAGAGGCCTTGCAACTGGGAGGGCACTTTTTTCTAGAAGAAATACAATTAACAGAGGGAACATAATGCTGCGTTCCAGGCCGTTTTTTGAGCCCGTAATTCCCGACTTCAAACCACAACTCACGACTTTGTAACGTTCCAGGCAAGTCACGCCAAACTGCCTGAGCGCAAGGAATTGTGGGAGCTAGATGTAAACAAACCAGCATGGTGGACCGTACGTTATGCTCATTTACAATCATTTCTATCGCCAAAGGTGCTTAAGGTGCTTGCTCTTTGCTTATTTGAGGGAAACAGAGGAGGAAAAATGGCGCATAAGGCAGGAGAAGCTGTTATACTTTTTATGTTATGATATTTGGATATTTGGATACGTATTTGGTATTAATTTATTCTTGCACTCAATGGACTGAAGACTAGCTAACACTAGAGCAGCTGCTGATTATGCAGAACATTTGCAGATAAATAACGTCAGAGCAATACCTGGTTTTAATAAACAATTTGCATAAACACCACGTCCATGGGGGCCGCCATTGTTACGTGATGTCAGAGCTCGGAGCTGGGAGTACATCGATCTAGTACTAGTTCACGGGTGGGAAGTCACTAGGGGTGTGTATTGGCAAGAATCTGGCGATACAATACAAATCACAATACTAGGATCACGATACGATATATCACGATATATCATGATGTTGTTAAAAAGGCAAAAAAATTTTCATTATTATTTCCTTGGAGAATTGAATTACACCAGAAATCTGCACAAACACTTAACACGTTTTTATTTGATCAGAACAGGATCTAATGCTATATCACAAAATGTTCCTGCGTTAAAACTTAAATTATGTTTTACAGACATTACAGTTTAAGATCCTGTTCAAATGTTCATATTCTGTAAATTGTGTTTCTCATCACATGTCTAAGGGTAGATAGGTAAATATTTTAAAATATGTTTGTAGTTATTTAGAACATTTTAATTTAATTAAAGATTATAATGTAAATTGTGTCTCTCATCATAAGTCAAAGGGACCCCATTTATAAGCTGAGGACTGCTTCTGGGGTGTCCGATTACAAAATGTGTCTTGTAAATTGAATAGGGGTGTGTATTGGCAAGAATCTGGCGATACGATACAAATCGCAATACTAGGATCACGATACAATATATCACGATATATCATGATACTGTTAAAATGCAATTTTTTTGTTTGTTTCTTTTTTTAAATGATTATTTCCTTGAAGAATTGAATTACACCAGAAATATGTACAAATACCAAACACATTTTTATTTGATCAGAACAGGATATATCATAAAATGTTCCTGTGTTAAAACTTAAATTATGTTTTACAGACATTACAGTTTAAGATCCTGTTCAAATGTTCATATTCTATTAGTTCAGAACTAACATCAGAACATTATTTTTGTGCAATCCCAACAAAGGAACTGACATTATTTAATAAAAGAGTGTTAAATAATAATAAATTAAATATAAATAAAAAAGAAAAACAAAGAAACAAAAATGAACAACAACAGGGGTGTCAAACTCATTTTAGTTCAGTTCCACATTCAGCCTAATCTGATCTAAAGTGGGCCAGACCAGTAAAATAATATAAATAATAGGATAAGAACTTAGAAATAATGTCAACACCAAAGTTTTCCCTGTGTTTTTGAGTAAAAATGGTAAAATTCCGTAAAGAAAATGTTTACATGTACGAACTGTACTTGAACATAACATGAACAAATATGAACCTGAAAATTCTTAAGAAAAATAAGTGTAATTTTAACAATATTACACCGTAGTTTATCATTTATACATGTGCATCACAACGTACAGATCACCGTGGATCTACAAATACACAAAATATTTAGTAACAGGCAGAATTTTGGTAAAAATCCACATACGTCTCTTAAGAAATTTCATATTGTTCATATTTATTCAGGTTATTCACATTTTTTGTAAAAAGATCGTCTGTAAATCTAAACATTTTTGTGTAATTTTACTTTTTTTACACTAAAAAAAAGACAAAAATTTGCATTTTTCATTATTTACAAGTTGTTATGGTAGTATTTTACTGGTTCTGATCCACTTCAGATTGAATTGACCTAAAATGATCTTCACATCCTTGATTGTTAATATCTTCATTATAATTTTTGCATTTAACAAATTCATCTGAGGGGCCAGATCGGAACCTTTGGAGGGCTGGTTTTGGCCCCTGGGCCGCATGTTTGACACCTGTATTCTACAATATCTGCATTTGAATAAATATCTAAAATATCGATACAGTACTTTTTAATATCGATACAGTACTGTGAAATGAAATATCGTGATATATTGCAGAACCGATATTTTCTTACACCCCAGAAGTCCCAGGTTTACTGCCATTCCAGTGCATTTTCACCGATAGAAGGTTGGACAAACACGAGTTACGGGTGGCCTGGAACGCAGCATAAGCAATAGCAGAAAGGAAAAACAACCTACAGGGACACAAGGAAGTCACCAATCACTTGACTTGAGCATTAAAAGCCCTGGATCTGAATGTGATCCATGTTGTTAAGCCTCACGTCTTAACAAACTGCAAACCTCATCAGCGCTCAGACAGATCTGGTTTTAGATGGTGGACTGGGGAGTCTACAGATGGGGAGATGGGGGTGGAAATAATGAGGATGCATGGGATGACTACGGAGATAAAGGAAAAAGAGAGGAGGTAGCCATGTCGCATGTGCCGCAAATATGAATGAATGACCTTCTTACGTTCAGCAGGAGGCAGCGTGGAAGGAGCGCGGAAGAGGATGACATGTGTAAAGCTGTGAAATGGGAAGAACATGAGAGAAAAATAAGGGAGGAAGTGGTGGGGACATGACGGTGTGCTGGAAGTGAGAAGAGAGGTGGATAAAAAAAAAAAATAGGAATGGGCAGAAAAGAAAGAAAGTGAATTATTAAGCGTTCACCATGGAAACCATTCTAATGCTCATATTGTGACTGATAAATAATAGTCGGTGTGAGGAGAAGAATAGGTCCTGGATGACAGCGACTACAGCGTTCTGCATGGAAATAATGAGGTTTTCCTGTCGCTGTCATGCACCTGTCACTGATATAAGTAGTTATGCATCATTAACTAAACAGAGGAGAAATACTCTTACATACTTGGACAGTCTGAATATTAAAAGAAGTTTTTGTAGGCGCTGGGGATCATTCTGATATTCTCCTACTTAATACTTTGAGGTAGAGCTGCACAATATATCGTTTGAGCATCGACACTGCGATGTACGTGTGCGCAATAGTCACATCGAAGGTCCAGTAATGTAGGAGGAAAAGGAATTTAACATGTTCTCATCTGATTTCAAGGGTACCTGACACCAAGGTTATTATCGTTAAGGAAAACTAACGAAATGACAAAAACTAGAATTGTAAAAACATTTTCGTTAACTGAAATAAATAAAAACTATAATTAAAAGAAAAAAACAGTAACTAACTGAAACTGTCCTGTGTGTTTATAAAACTAACTAAAACGGATAAAAATTATGGATAAAATTCCCTTTGTTTTCGTCTTGGTCAATGTCGGATTGATGCTAAAGTGATTTGTATTTCCCTCAAGTAATTTTAGCTAGTGGCACCATATGATATTTAACGGTCCGTCACTTCTCGTCACTTGTGGTTTCCAGTTGTCTTCTGGTCCCCACTCTACCTGGAAACATGGAGACTAAAGTTGGGAGAAAGCAGCAAGCAGAGTCCTGTCTGGGATTTATTTGAATATGATGGAGAAGAAGAGAAAAGATACGACAAAACTAAAATTAATACTAAAACTAAACTGAAACTAAGCATTTAGAATATAACAAAAACTAATAAAAAAACTAGCGAACCTGCTCTAAAAACAAATTAAAACTAACTGAATTAGAGAAAAAAATTCAAAACTAAATAAAACTAAACTATAATGAAAAATCCAAAACTATTTGAACCTTGCCTGACACACACTGCATGCAGCGATCCACCAATCACAATCGTTCTTAATCAGTTTGGAGTGAGTCGCTGGTAACAAAATTTAAAAATGAGCAACGAATAAGAGAAAATTACAACGGCGTATTAGGGCCACATAAGAAAAAAAAACGCTGGTTACTACGAGAATAAAGTCATTATTTAATAAGAATAAAGTCGTAGTTTTAAGAAACTCACTAATCAACAAGAATAAAGTCGTTATTTAACAAGAATAAAGTCGTTATTTAATGAGAATAAAGTCATTATTTAACGAGAATAAAGTCATTATTTAACAAGAATAAAGTCATTATTTAACAAGAATAAAGTCATTATTTAATAAGAATAAAGTCGTTATTTAATGAGAATAAAGTCATTATTTAACAAGAATAAAGTCATTATTTAATAAGAATAAAGTCGTTATTTAACGAGAATAAAGTCATTATTTAACAAGAATAAAGTCATTATTTAACAAGAATAAAGTCATTATTTAATAAGAATAAAGTCGTTATTTAATGAGAATAAAGTCATTATTTAACGAGAATAAAGTCATTATTTAACAAGAATAAAGTCGTTATTTAATGAGAATAAAGTCATTATTTAACGAGAATAAAGTCATTATTTAACAAGAATAAAGTCATTATTTAATAAGAATAAAGTCGTTATTTAACGAGAATAAAGTCATTATTTAACGAGAATAAAGTCATTATTTAACAAGAATAAAGTCGTTATTTAACGAGAATAAAGTTGTTAAATTTTGAGAATAAAGTCATAATATAATGAGAAGGTGTACCTTATCATTGATGTAGAACTTGGAACATTTTGTGAAGTTCTGCTTTCATTAGTCTATCCTCCATCAACACATTAGTCTGAGGACTTTGAAGGGTTTGCACACATTTGGGTCTGTTGTAAGAACTGAACTGATTTGTAGCAAATTGCTTCTTTTGTGGAGGAGAAACTGGTGAAGTGTTCAGCTGTAGAGTTATCAGTGGATACACCAGAGAACTATACAGAGAGGGTTTGGTGTTTCTGAACAAACTGTGGGGATTCTACTGTGAGTTTTTGAGTCCAACGGAAGGGAAAGTTGCTGCTTCACTTATTGCCTTCGCCGTAAAACCGGAAACTCTGTCGAATTTTCAAAATATTACTTGTTTAATGTCATAAAAATACGACTTTATTCTCGTTAAATAATGACTTTATTCTCGTTAATCAACGACTTTATTCTCATTAATTAACGACTTTATTCTCGTTAAATAATGACTTGATTCTCATTAATTAACGACTTTATTCTCATTAATTAGTGACTTTATTCTTGTTAAATAATGACTTTTTTTAAACTGCGACTTTATTCTCATTAAATAACAACTTCATTCTCGTGGTGACAAGCGTTTTTTTTTTTCTTACGTGGCCCTAATACGCTGTCGTAGAAAATCACCATAAATAAAGACTTGGTGCCAAAAAGTAAAGCAACGTCAGTCATCTGGAATTATTTCAGCTACAAGAAGGATGAAACTGAAACACGTGTTCTGTGTCGACAGTGTCTCACACCTGTCGCCACAACAAGAGGAAACACAACTAATTAGTCTGAGAATTTACGTCAGCACCGCACAGCTATTATATACTCATGAGTGTTTTTTCATATTGCAATATATTGCAGGGTTAAAAAAAATTGCAATGTCAGTTTTTTCCAGTATCGTGCAGCCCTACTTTCAGGTCGTTTTGATAGTATATGTAACAACTTTGGCATGTCTAATTGCTGTTAATTGCAACAGAATCACTATAAAGGTATCTAAAGCTGTAATAAATAGGGTAAAACAGATTAAGTAAGCTCCAAATAATGCATTTAAACAGATGATTTCACTTTAAAAGGAAAATGGAGATTAACAATAAAAACACACCAAAGTAAATCAGCGGTACATGTTGTTAAATACACCTGCAGAATGTTCACCAAGTGTTCATTAGCTCACACATTCCTGATTTTTGCACTTGATGTTAGTTAAAATGTATTCACTTTGTACGAATCCTAGAGGAAAAAAATATAAGTACATAATAAAATTCCAAACATGAGGGCACTGAACCTATGAGCAAAAAAAAAAACAAAGCAATATTCTCTCTTCTTAAAACTATTTTAATATAATTTTGTATAATTATCATTGCTGTTGCTATCCTATTTTTATGTATTATTACACTGGTCAACAACAAATTTATTAAGTTTTTTGAGCTGATTTAGGATAATTTTGGTGTGCTGAATCCAAAAATCACATTAATTTTGCTCAATCAGGTCAACTTTCTGAACTATGCTACATATTGGCTTTTTAACATTTTTGCTTACATTTATGGGCATTTTCACATCATATGATACAAAATTCTTTCATATTTCTTGCAATAAACGAGTTCTGAAGATTTTACTTTTGCCAATTTATGATAAATGGTTTTTTTAATACTACAGGTGAATGAAATGGCTTCGACTAGAAGATCTTGCAAAAATAAGCCTGACGTATTCTGCTACATCTGCTGTGAATACACCATTGTACCTAACAGGAGTCCTGTTAGAAAATGATTTTTTTTTCTCTTAAAACCTATTTTGGGTGAGAACTATATAAAAAATCAACTGATAAAGTCACAAAAATGTAATCAATTTTGTGAGAAGATCAAATTTTTCAAAATCAAATTAGCAAAAAAAACCTGACCTGATTGAGAAAAACAGATGTCATTTTTGGATTTAGCGGTGCAAAATGGTCCTAATTCAGTTGAAAAAACCTAGACAACTTGCAAAAAACATTTTTTTGTAACCCAGTGTTATTTATTATGACTAATCAGGACCAGCAGTCTTGATTTTAGGAAAATGTATGTGTTTAAGTCTTTTTTTTAACAATATTCAGTTCTATCTATCTCATTTTTGTATGCTGTAGCCTCATAAACACCAGTGCCACTGATTCTCAACGCTGTCCTCATCCACCTTCATGCCTGATTCAAGGACTCATTCCATGACTTTGTTAGAGGTCGCAAATCACCCAGTGTTTTCACAGGTCACTGCTGCTGTTGTGAAAATCAAATGTGGATGAACCAGGGTGCCAAATTTCCATTACAAGTGTCCAAACTAAACATGGTAAATCAGATTTACTGGAGCAAACAGGCATCAGTGATTAGATTTGCCCCAAATGACATTTTAAAACTATTATGAAAGCATTTGTTTTTGTTCTACCTCTATTCTTAAACACTTTAAGTCTTATTGCTATTTAAGTCTGGAGAATATCATCTTTTGTTTAATTACATGTTTTAATATGTCAGACATGAATTATTTAAGCTCTTTATTTTTCTTTTCATTTGCATGTTCCCTTGAGACTGATCTCATGAAATTGCGTCATGAAAATTAAGTCTGACTTAAACTGTGACCTAAACTGTTAAACCCTAGGCCATTTGTTTCTAGTGGGAATCATTTCAATGTAACACAAAACAATGGATTAACAGACAACAGAAGCTTGTTTCATATAAAATTAAGTTATGATCAGAAAACAGCCAAAGCAGGACAAAATTCATAATCATCACTTCATAAACCAACAGTTTATTTTTGCTCTTCTTTGTCTCGTTCAGTGAGTTTTATCGTTAGAGAAATTATGCTCGTACTGTTGGATCTGCTTAGTGTGAGCTTAGCAAAGTTTGTCGCATCGGTCTGTTGTTTTATTAAATTATTCATGACAAACACTGGTCTAAGACTGTTAGCTTGTTTTCAATATTTGCTCATTTATCCTCCTGAGACCCAGCAGAATAAAAGTTTTGTCTTTTTTACATGAAATAATTGTCTTGATTGGAAATGTCATGATGCAACAATTTTTACAGACACATTTTTTTATTTTTATTTTTAATGAAATATTATTTGAAGTAGACAGCTTTTTCTTTTCTTTTTTTTTTTTTTTAGTAAAGCTGTAAAACTCTCGTCCCCTACAGCGGATAAAAATGCATTGCTGGGCCTCAGGAGGTTATAAGTGTTTGTAGTTTGGTTGTGTTGTATTATCTGACATTTGGTTTTGTTGAGCTTTTAGCTGATATTCCTGTGGTTACATGGATGTATAGAATGTGTATATGGCTACAAGCATTGCATAGCATTGCCATGGCAACACAGATGGAACGTCCCCCACCTCTGATTTTAAGCACACTGAATTACCTTTGTAAACCTAACTTGTCTATACAGGGTGTATCAAAAAAATAAATAAAATACAGGGTGGGGAAGCAAAATTTACAATGAACATTTAGTTGTTTTTTCTCAGCAGGCACTACGTCAATTGTTTTGAAACCAAACATATATTGATGTCATAATCATACCTAACACTATTATCCATACCTTTTCAGAAACTTTTGCCCATATGAGTAATCAGGAAAGCAAACGTCAAAGAGTGTGTGATTTGCTGAATGCACTCGTCACACCAAAGGAGATTTCAAAAATAGTTGGAGTGTCCATAAAGACTGTTTATAATGGAAAGAAGAGAATGATTATGAGCAAAACTAGTACGAGAAAGTCTGGAAGATACTATTAAAGAAGAATGGGAGAAGTTGTCACCCAAATATTTGAGGAACACTTGCGCAAGTTTCAGGAAGCGTGTGAAGGCAGTTATTGAGAAAGAAGGAGGACACATAGAATAAAAACATTTTCTATTATGTCAATTTTCTTGTGGCAAATAAATTCTCATGACTTTCAATAAACTAATTGGTCATACACTGTCTTTCAATCCCTGCCTCAAAATATTGTAAATTTTGCTTCCCCACCCTGTATACATTTTGAAAAATTACTCCCAGTTCCGCATTTGATAATTTTTGGAATTTTCTATGTCCAAATTTACAGACCCAGGTTTTCATGCATGAGTGAGCAGGGGCAAATTGCGCAATCCAAGTTAAAACTGGTTTGTGCGAAGTAGCGGTGGGATTTAAATCCAATCAAAGGTCATGGGAGGGGGCAATGGGCATCCATCTTGTTTTCTTCAAAATTCCCAGGTTACAGCATTAACACTTTGGCCACCATGTCAGTTTCATTTCTTCACCCATGGCAGCTGTTCCTGCCTTTCAAAGTTAATTCAACTAGTTTAGGCCTGAAAATGTCACTGAGGACAGGCCAAGTTAGGGTTAGGGTTATAGGGTGAGGATTAGCATTCTATAAACCAAATTTGGTATGAATTTAACCAGTAGTTTTGCTGCTAGAGTATTAACCTGTTAAACCCTGACCATATTTTCAGGGGAAAAATGCCTAAAAAGACATACCCAAAGTAAATGAAGAATTACTTCACAATAATAAGGTTCATATGGATGTTCTTGGTGTCTATGGACATTTAGAGACCTCACAGAATCTATTCCCATTGTCTAAAATATTGTATCTGTTACTATGCCAGAGTAAACTGTAACAAACTCAAAGAGAAATTGGAATTTTTTATCTTCACCTGTTTTTTTTTGGGCTGGATTGACGATGATATGCATCAATTAATTGTTTGTGTCAGAGATTTTTAATAGCATATATTTCACCCCACAAAGATTAAAAATCATGTTTGAACATTAAAGTTTGCACTAAAATACACTTTTGATGTACTTTTATTAACATTAGGGTCTAAACTTTGAGCAAAAGTTGAAAAAAACATTCACTGTCCTGATTTATTATATTTTTATGGTAGATGAATATTAATATAATTTTTTCAGCCCGCAGGCAGGCTGATAGGGCTAAAGGGGTTAACAAACAAAGAAACGAACCCAAAACAGTTCCCCTTGCCTCCAACTGAAGGGGTGGGGTAATAAATGGTGATAAATCACTAAAGAAAGGTTAAATAGAGAAAAAAATAATTTGGGAACTGCCACAAAACTAGCACTGGGTCCTTATGGGAGAAATATACAGGAGTTTTAGATGTAAACTCATACAATCCACCTTGCTACACTGAAGACATCTCCATGGATGCTGAGATGTCCAGGTTCCCTCCCTAACCCTAACCCTAACCCTAACTTGGCCTGTCCTCAGTGACACTGCTCACTCATGCATGAAAACCTGGGTCTGTAAATTTGGACAAATATCCACCAATCCCCTACCTACCAACATCCATAAAAGAAAATCAAGGTCAAGGTTACTTTATTTATATCCATAGGTAGATTTGTTTTGCAGTCTAGGTGATTGCCTTGGCATTACAACAACACATACATTGAACATGTAAGACAGGCACTTGATCACGCTTACAGACAGGACAAAAAGTGCTCAATGTTCCACCATTCATCGGTATAGCAGCATGGATAAGTAAAAGAATAGAATAAATAAGATCAAATAAATAAAAACAAGATGCAATAAAACACAATAAAAACCAGAAAAGATAAAAACAATCGGGGAGAAAAACCAGAATAGGAACATAAAATTAAAAAATTAAAAAATTTGAAGTCACAATAATAATAAATAGAGCAAAGAAATGGAATAAATAACTAAATTAGGCAGTAAAGGTGCAATGTCACTATTTCTTATTGAGCTCAGTGACAGCGACAGGAACATTCCAAAACTTATCAAATGCAGAACTGGGGGTAATTTTTCAAAATGTATAGTGTTTTTAATACACCCTGTATAATCCTTCTACTCATTTTCATTTGCTTTTTCATTTGCTTAACCTTCTCATCCATACTTCTGTGAACGACTATGTCCGGTGCGTTCTCTCACCTGGTGCAGGAGGCGTGTGCAGGTACACCTCCTCGCTGTACTCCCCGTATCCCGCCTTATTGCAGCCTCTCACCCGCAGCACATAAACGCTGTCCATTTCCAACCTGTCAATCACGGCGCTGGATCCGCTCACTTCATCCAGTCGCTGCCAACCCCAGCGAGCCGCAGCCAAGCCTCCTCTGATCCCACCTCTGGACGCTCCGCCTGGTACCACACCGCGACGGCGATACTCCACAGAGAAGTGCCAGGCGGGGGCCGAGTCCTGGGGCAGACGCCAACACAGGAAGAGCTGGTCGTAGGCCAGGGTACGCTGAGTGTCGATAACCGGAGCCAGGGGAGCTGCGATGGAAAGGGTTAGAACGTCAACTTTCTGTCAAATGTGAAAGTCTGACATGTTGCACCATCTTTAGTCAATCAATAATCAGTCAGTTTATTACAACATTTTTACAATCAGTCAAAATCGACAATTCATTTATAGGGGTGTAAGAAAATATCGGTTGTGCAATATATCGCGATATTTTATTTCACAATACTACATCGATATTTTTAAGTATTTATTCAAATGCAGATATTGTGGAGGTTCATTTTTGTTTTTTTGTTTATATTTTATTTATTATCATTTAACACTCTTTTATTTAATAATGTTACTTCCTTTGTTGGATTGCACAAAAATAATGTTATGATGTTAGTTATGACCTAATACAATATGAACATTTGAACAGGATCTTAAACTGTAATGTCTGTAAAACATAATTTAAGTTTTAACACAGGACAATTTTATGATATAGCATTAGATCCTGTTCTGATCAAATAAAAATGTGTTTAGTATTTGTACATATTTCTAGTGTAATTCAATTCTTCGAGGAAATAATCATTAAAAAAAAAAAAAACAATTGCGTTTTTAACAGTATCCTGATATATCGTGATATATCGTAACGTGATCTTAGTATTGTGATTTGTATCTTATCGCCAGATTCTTGCCAATACACAGCCCTATTCAATTTACAAGACACATTTTGTAATAGGAAACCCCAGAAGCAGTCCTCGGCTTATGAATTGGGGCCCTTAGACATGTGATGAGAGACACAATTTACATTATAATCCTTAATAAATTAAAATGTTCCAAATAACTACAAACATATTTTAAAATATTTACCCATCTACGCTTAGACATGTGACAAGAAACACAATTTACATTATAATCCTTAATGTTTTTTTTAATTTAATTGATTTATTTCGAATATGGAAATGATACAAGCTTCCTGATCGCTACTAACTGACTCCTTTGCACCACATAATATAGAAATGGAAATTCAAGGAAGCATAAAATAATGATACACGCAAAAAGAAAAAGAGAAAAAAAAGTCATATTCAAAAAGGAGTGAGAAGAAGCATAGCTTATTAGCTCTCACCCCTTTTGGTTTATTGTGTTAATTTTTCCTCTGTTTTTGATCATTTTGTTTTTTTGTTTTTTTTTTCTTTTTTTGGCTTTTTTTTTGAGTAAATTAAAATTATCTAAAAAACTACAAACATATTTTAAAATATTTACGTATCCACCCTTAGACATGTGATGAGACACAATTTACATTATCATCCTTAATAAATTAAAATGTTCTAAATAACTACAAACATATTTTCAAATATTTCCCTATCTATCTAATGATGTTTCATTTCATTTCCTGTTCCTGAGTCCTATTGTCGTCAGCATATTCCAATATTCTCAGATAATGTAACAGTCAGACATATGTCCTATCAACGTGTTAATTTAAAGGCATCTACTTCCCTACTCATTAAACACGGAAATCTTTTCACTCCCTTCTGTTTTTCTTATCTTCTTCTTCTTCTCTATCTCCTTGCCCACCCTTCCTCTCCCTGTTTTATCGCTCTTTTTCATACCCTGGATGAAGTTCAGCTCTGTGAGGAGTTTCAGTTCTTTGGAGACGTCCAGCTGGAAATGTCTAAAGGATGGATCAGCAGCCAGAGCGAAATGCTGGAGGTTCTCAATAGCTTTATTCAACCTGTTGCAGTGGAAAAACAAGGAAAAGTCATATTAAAACGAAAGAAGGAGGATGAGTGTTTATATCACAGATGTCAAACATACGGCCCGGGGCCAAATCCGGCCTGCCAAAAGGTCCAATCCGGCCCGTTGGATGAATTTGTAAAATGCAAAAATTACACTCAACATATTAACAGTCAATCCTTTTATTTTAGGGCCCATATAAAGCCCTGCTTAGTCTCAAGTGGGTCAGATTAGGAAAATACTACCATAAAAATATACAAATAATGACAATTCCAAATTTTTCCTCTGTTTTAGCATAAAAAAAGTGAAATTACATGAAAATGTGTAAATTTACAAACTAGCCTTTCACAAAAAATATGAAAAACTAGAGATGTCCTAAGAGAAGTAAGTGCAATTTTGCTAATATTCTGCCAGTTACTAAAATATTTTGTGTATTTGCAGTATTTGTGTAAGTGCAAGTTAGGGCATCAAACTCAAAAATAATATCATAATAACCTATAAATAATGACAACACCAATATTTTCTCTTTGATTTAGTGGAAAAAACATTCAATTATGAAAATAATTACATTAACAAACTATCCTTTAAAATGTGAATAACCTGAACAAATACGAACAACCTGAAATGTCTGAAGAAAATAAGTGCAATTTTAACAATATTCTGCCTGTTACTAAGTGTTTTGTGTCTTTGTTGATCTAATCTGTATTGCATATGTATAAATGATAAGTCGAGGCATAATATTGATAAAATTTTACTTGTATTTCTTAACAAATTCCATTTTTTTCAGGTTATTCACATCCTTTTTGTCTGGATAGTCTGTAAATGTAAATATTAGCATAACTGAATGTCTTTTTTTTTTTTTGCTCTAAAACAATTTGGAGTTGTCATTATTTATTGGTTATCATGCTTTTATTTTACTGCTCCGGCCCACTTCAGATTAAATTGGGCAGAATGTGGCCCCCGGAAGAAAATGAGTTTGACACCCCTGGTTTATATGAAGATGCGCGGGAGGACGAGACAGATTGACGATGAGGGAGAGACTCAGTGATAAGATGAACATGCTTTGGGTAAACACTGTATTTTAGTCAGAAATTAATTGTTGATTTTGGTGTTTTGATGAGATTTGTTAACAGTAAGACAAGGAGTTTTCATTTGATTGTTTTGATTAGAGCTGAGTATTACAAATCTGAATTAAAAATAAACACTAGAAGCAGGTTATTACTCCAAGAACAATAGTCCCACTTATGGCTTGGACACACAAAAACATCTGATACTGAAAAAACCTGTTATGAGTCTGGCGAGCGGCCTGTACGAAGCAGGGCTGGTCTGTTTCTTTCAGCAGCTCTTGGGTAAATGCCATCAGTCCTGCGTGTTCCATCAAGCTCCGTCTCTCCGCCACTTGAGCAGCCAACGCCTCGCCTCGTTTCTGCCGCGCCGATTCCAGGGCCTGGGTGAGCGAAGCGTGGCGCTCGGCCAGAGCAGCCGTCAGATCCCTGATGCTCTGGGCCAGCTGTTCTCTGGCTGACACACTGTTTACCTGATGATCAATAACACAGATGGACAAGTTCAGGCGGTAGAAAAGTCGCACCCAAGAGATGGCTCATGATACGTGTAACCGAGGTTAGTTAATCCCAGTTAAACGGGAGATAAACTGAAATAAATACAATACAATACATAAAAACAGTCTTTGCTTTCACATGAGTTGTATCATTAAAAGTTGACATGAATATAAATAAGTATATTTGAGGTTTTTCATTAACGCATAAAGACCCAAACAGCAACTAGCGGCCAAAATATTTACTGATATAAAATGTTTAATAACTTCTGATCCACTAATCCTATCAAAACATGTAAATATTTGATGTAAAATACAGTTTGTCGTCTTTTCATGGTCATCAGGTATGACATATTCGGACATTCAGAGGCTCCGTAGTGAACATGGAAACACCGTCATCTTCTATAGCATTGGTTCACCAGTAAAACCCATGGTGTTTGGCGTGGCGTAAATGACAGTGGTCATAGATAGGGGTGAAAGAAAATATCAGTTCCACGATATATCGCGATATTTGATTACAAGATACTGTATCGATATTAAAAAATGTATACGGGTCAAAACACAGTAATGTCCCGTCAGAGAGCGAACTTTAATTGATTGCCATTCCAACATTTATCTCAATATAAAGTAGCTCCTTATTTTGTATAATCCCTTATGGTCCAACTAAAACAAAAATGAATTTAAAAGTAAAAATGTGGGTCATTTAGCAACAATAATCTGTGAAATCGTCTCTAAAATGTCCCATCAGAGAGATTTTGAATACCGTGTTTTGACCTGTATCGATATTTTTAGGTATTTATTCTAATGCAGACATGGTGGAGGTTTATTTTTGTTTCTTTTTCATATTTTGGGAATCCTATGAGCTCTTTAATTTATATATTCACATGTGTATTTTGCTCTGTTGTTTGTATATGACAAAAGTATGGTCATACATGTAGTCTTTTTAAACTGATAACACTGATTTGTTAAATAATGGTTATTTCAAGCATCCTAAAAGCACTTTTTACTGTCTGAGAGAGGCAGATGTCAGTTGTCCAAGAAATATATATATTTTTTAAAAAGAAGCAAAACAAAAAAAAAAATGTTAACAGTATCGTGATATATTGTGATATATCACATTGTGATCCTAGTATTGTGATTTGTATCATATTGCTAGATTCTTGCCAATACACACCCCTTGTCATAGATGCTTATTTTTGTGTTCCATTATTGTTATTTTTTACTTAAAAAGTCCCTTTTTTGCCAGTTTTCTGGTTTTTAGCATGGTAACCTCCAACTTTAATCTGAGCTTCCATCAATATCTACATGATCAGTAAATTAAATACAGGAAAATATATGATTTTCACTGAAAAAATGTAAAATATAGAGGATGGTATTATAATATATGGTGATAAATTGGTTAAGAAAGGTTAAATCTAGAGGAAAATTCATTTGGGAACTGCCACAAAAGTAGCACTGGGTCATCATGAGTTAATATGGTTCTCATTTTTGGGTTAGGGTGCAAAGAAAAACACATCTGCTGAGTACAAACAGCAGAGTTTTGTTTGTGTGCAGTTTTTATACGTCCAGCACCTGTAAATACATGAAATAAATGTTTTAATAATTAAGTGGGATTAGTTATGTACCACATGCACATACAATTGCTTATAACTAAATTATAGATCAACAGATATTATTAATTGTTTGTATATGACAGAAACAGAGCGAGAAAAGCGTTACCAGCCATCTGTTCAGACCGTTTTGCTGTGAGATCTATTTTCAGAAATTAATTCCTTGCTGATCAGTGCAAAGCATTTTACACAGAGAAATAAGCAAACACAACACGTCTGGAAAAACAGGGATAAAAATCAACATGGAGGAACAGTGACAGTTTTCAGGATATTAAGCAGATAACTGGTGTTAATTCTATATTCAGTGATATTATGTTTGCTTAAAGTATTAAAGACCTCAGTCTGTGTGATGGCGCTCTCCAGCTGGGTAATCTGAGCCAGAACGGTGTCCTGGTTGGACAGAATGTAGTTCATCTCCTTTGTAATCTTCTCCTGTTGAATTAACAGCAAAAACACAAATGGCACATGTGGAATTACAATATGTCTATTCAGTGGACGACATTTGATCTTTAAAGTAAATGCATTAACGACGAAATGGTCACATTTTACATATAAATGAGATGAGAATTTATACTTTTATGTAAAATGTGGATAGATAGATAGATAGATAGATAGATAGATAGATAGATAGATAGATAGATAGATAGATAGATAGATAGATAGATAGATAGATAGATAGATAGATAGATAGATAGATAGATAGATAGATAATGCACAGTATAATAATGCAGCGAAATTAGGGCTCAATACTTTTCGGTGCAGAGGAGAATAAAAACACAATACACAGAATCGAAATATACACAGGACAATTAAAAAGTTCAAAAATGTAAAAATATGTTAAAAGGTAATATAAAATGCAAAAGCGATTCAATAAAACAATTTGTACGTGGGCCTGGATAAGTGAGTAAACAGAGTGAGAACACACTGTGCAGCAATACTAATCATTCCACATCTGTTTTTGAAAATTAATTTATAAGCAAACCATAATAGCTCAAATTGTAGGTCAAGGCAAGTACTTTAACATGTCATTAAGGAATATTAACCCAATATTTGATAAAAACATGAATTTATCATCATTGACAAAGTAAAGGAGTGAGGAAAAATATACAGCAGTTATTCAAGGTTTGGAAAAAATGCCAAAATGTGCTGTTCTTCAAGGAAAGCGCAAATATTTAGCATACCACACTTTTCTTAATATATCAGAGAACATTATATCCAAAAATGAAACTGATATCATTTTTATTTTAATTTTAAAAAGCATAAATTCATGATAATGGAGTGTAAATCCAAAAAAGTAACAGAGTGAGGTGTTTGTTCAGTGTGATGCAACATTATAATAATCAAAGATTTTATTAAGATACTGATCAAATTATCAGTCTTTGACGACATATGTTTCATTACTGTATTTAATACACACCTTCCTGCTGTTTTTTTTTTTATAATAAATAACACTCAAAATCATTATAGTATTTGATTATTATGAAATATAAGATTAGACAATTGCTAACATTTATTTACACATTGCTATTTACAGTCTATCCTGTATACATTCATTTACAACCTTTACTGTTTTTAATTTACACTGTATTCTCATAGATTTTCTTATGTAGCAAAACAATGTGTTATGTTATATAAATGTGAGATGGGGGTGGGATTTAATAAGTTTTCTTCTTCCCACTCCTTTTTGAGCAGTACATATTGAATTTATTTTGTTATTACTAGTGTACATGGCAACTGCTGTTTTGTCTTGATCACCTTTGTTTATTAATGTATTTACTCTGCCAGTAGTTCCATGTACATAAAAGATGTTTGATTTTGTCTACTGTTCAAAACAAATGAATGAATGAATGAATGAATCCAGTTGTAATTCAGGTCCAAATTAAATAAACACAATTTTAGAAACTAGAGATACACATCTTTCAGGCTAAGTAATAAAAAATATTGTTTCAGAGAAAGAAGAAATTAACCCTGATGTTCACTTTAACTTGGCCAGGCCCATGTGCACTTGAATTTATTTATTTATTTATTTACTGATTATTGATTTATGTTGTCTCTTAGCTGTCTTAACTCTCTCTTTTTAATTAATGTGCTGTAATATATTGTTTTTTTAGGGTGCCTATTGTCATCAGGCCAGGGACTACAGCAGGATACTAGCCATGTTGGCTAAAGCTGCCCCCTTTTACTGTTATTGATACAGTTCATTAATTGGGATTGTGCACGATATAATAATAACACTGGGTTACAAAAAAATGTTTTATGCAAGTTGTCTAGGTTTTTTCAACTGAATTAGGACCATTTTGCACCGCTAAATCCAAAAATGACATCTGTTTTTCTTAATCAGGTCAGGTTTTTTTGCTAATTTGATTTTGAAAAATTTGATCTTCTCACAAAATTGATTACATTTTTGTGACTTTATCAGTTGATTTTTTTTATATAGTTCTCACCCAAAATAGGTTTTAAGAGAAAAAAAATCATTTTCTAACAGGATTCCCGTTAGGTACAATGGTGTATTCACCACAGATGTAGCAGAATACGTCAGGCTTATTTTTGCAAGATTTTCTAGTCGAAACCATTTCATTCACCTGTAATATTAAAAAAGCCATTCATCATAAATTGGCAAAATTAAAATCTTCAGAACTCGTTTATTGCAAGAAATATGAAAGAATTTTGTATCATATGATGTGAAAATGCCCATAAATGTAAGCAAAAATGTTAAAAAGCCAATATGTAGCATAGTGCAGAAAGTTGACCTGATTGAGCAAAATTAATGTGATTTTTGGATTCAGCACACCAAAATTATCCTAAATCAGCTCAAAAAACTTTAACAATAAATTTGTTGTTGACCAGTGTAATAATAATAATAATAATAATAATAATAAAAATAATAATAATAATAATAATAATAATAATGATCGTGAAAAAATGTGCATATAAAGGCTTTTTAATTTGGACAGAGAAGAATTTTTTTTAATATGCAGGTACTTTTACTTTTTAACTACACAAAGTCAGCATTCAGAGTCAATAACAGCCTTTCTGAATCCAGATCAATCAGTATCGGGTTCCCACAGTGTTGTGTAAGCTCTCCAGTTCTTTATCCACCCTGGGAACTTTGTTGTTAAGTTTTCTGATGACTCCACTATCCTCAGCCTACTGTACAAAGAAACAATCCCACCAGCGTTTTTCTCTGAAGTACAAAACTTTGTATAGTGGTGTGATGCAAACTATTTTCCTGTTCAAACTAAGTAGACGGTTCTGGACTGTGGATCATAACCCTGTGATCACACATGACGCCCACATCCATCAGGTCCGTTCGTATAAATATCCTGATGATCATGAGGACGACACCTTCAGCTGAGAGGTTCACATTGACAGTTTGGGTCCGGGTCCACAGCAGAGGCTATATTTACTGTGAATGTATATGGTGTGGGCCGGGGAATCATGTTTTATTTTACCAGGCTGTACTGGAGTGCTTAGTCAGATATAGGATGTCAGCGAGGTATGGTATCCTCACAAAGCTTCACTGTAAGCCTGGACTTTGTATTTTCTAAAATGCTTTAATTATAATGTACTTAAATGATTTAAGTTTTATTACATTACTATAAAATGTTCAGTATATTCTTCTAATTTGTAGACATAGTTGAAAGTACAAAAAACTTGAAGTTGAATGGATTTAAATCACTAAGTTTTAGTCATGACCACACCTTTTTATTTCCGGATTGCATTGTGGGTATTGGGCATGTTGTTGAAAATGTGTTATTTGTCTGTTCAGGGGTTCCGTGAGATTGTGGTGTTAGTGTTAATTTTGACTTAATGTGTGTATGGCAGTGTTTATTGGCCTTTTTGTGTTTGTTTTTGTATTTTTGTAGAGTTGCACCATGAGTCAGAGCCATAGGAAGAACAATGGCTTTGCTGTTCATCTACAACTGTTTCAGTACAATTGAAATCTGACTGTCTTACCAAATTGAGAGCACGTCTTGTACTGGCAGAAGCTTTAAACCTAATTTTGAATCATGCTACAGTATTAAAAGTTGAATAATTTTGTAACTATTTTGATCAGGAATAGTATTTTGACTTTGATTAACTTAAAAATAGTTGTTTAATCAATGACAAATTAATCTGGCTGCAATTGAGAAAATTAGTCAGTGTAACCTAAAATGCTGAGTTGAATGGTTGGATAGTGGGGTTGATTTTACAACAGATTTAAAGTACAAATAACTTGTCTTTTAGTGTTTTCTACTTAATAGTTTAAGTTCAATACTTTTAGCATTAAAGTTGAACCTACTTAAACCAATTGATTAGTCGATCATTACTCAAATCATTTAATTGAAATCACTTGCCTCAAATTTTTTGGGTAACTCTACTTATCCGGGCTTACAGTGTATAAAATGTTCAGTATATTCTACTAATTTGTAGACATAGTCGAAAGTACAAAAAAGTTGAAGGTGAATAGAATTAAATCACTAAGTTTTAGTCATGACCAAACCTTTTTATTTCCACATTGCATTGTGGGTATTGGGCCTGTTGTTGAAAATGTGGTATTTGTCTGTGCAGGGGTTCAGCGGGGTTGTGGTGTTAGTGTTAATTTTGACTTAATGTGTGTATGGCAATGTTTATTGGTCTTTTTGGGTTTGTTTTTGTATTTTTGTAGAGCTGCACCATGAGTCAGAGCCATAGGAAGAACAATAGCTTTCCTGTTCATCTATAACAGTTTGTTTTCAATAAGAATATTTATGCCTTGCCAAATTAAATTACTTCCTGTACTGGCAAATTACACTGAGCTAACTTCCTGTCTAACTTCCATCCACGCTACAATAAATTAAGTTGAATAATTTCATAAAGCCATTCATATTGCAAAAGATTTTAATTTAAATCAACTTGGAACTGAGTGCAATGAACTGATGATATTAAGTCTAATGATTATACAAAGCAACTGACATTGCAACAAATTTTAAGTTAAATTCACTTGGCATTTAGTGTGTTATACTTAAAATAGCAATTCCATTCAAATCAAGCATTTAAGTTTAATACACTCAAGTTTTCATTACTCATTATGTAAATTTTTTAAGGCAACCGATTTCCTCAGATTCATTAAGTAAACTCAGCTTATCCGGTCTTACAGTGTTCCTCATCTGCTAACCACTGTTATGAAGGTGATGTGCAGAAACGATAATGACCGACCCATCACACATCCTCCACATAGAACATAACCTCTCGTCCTCTGGAAGGTGGTGCATAGTACCCTACTGTGAAGTTAACCGTTAACTGCACCGACCTATATCAAATATTTAAACAGTGCTACTTGAGATTGTAGGGATTGTGCAATAATGTTATGTTTTTACAACAGGGTGTGTGCCAATGAGTTATGTGTAATGTGCTTTTTTTTTTTCTTACTAAGGGCGTGTGCAATATTTTATGAGTAATGTGTTGATGTGATTGGCACTGTTGGTGTTTTTTTTTTGTAGATATTTTGTTTTTAAATAATTGTGGAGCACTGGCGCGACACAGTGGTGCAGTGGTTTCAGCAAGAAGGTCCTGGGTAGATTCTAAGACAGGATGGACATTTGTTTATAGAGGTGGAATGTTCTTCCTGTATCTGCATGGGCTCTCTCCAAGTACTCCAGCTTCCTCCCACTGTCCAAATGCACCTGAATAGGTTCATCTAAATCTGCCATTGGGATTAATGTATGAGTGAATGCTTGTCTGTACAGTCGTGGAAAAAATTATTAGACCACCCCTTGTTTTTTTCAATTTCTTGTTCATTTTAATGCCTGGTACAACTAAAGGTACATCTGTTTGGACAAATATAATGATAACAACAAAAATAGCTCATAGTTTAATTTCAGAGCTGATATCTATCCATTTTTCATGGTTTTCTTGATAATAACCAAAATCACTTGAGTTTTTACATCAATATCTATGGCATTGTACTGACAAAAACAGTGCTTTTATGCATCCTGTGTTTTCTTCACTGTCTGTTTTAGTCACATGATACACACAGGAGTTAGTACTTGATTGTATAACCATTGCTTCTGATGACTTTTGATGGTCTAATAATTTTTCCATGACTGTACGTATATGAATTGGCGACACGTCCAGAGTTTATCCCATGTTTGCTGATGGATGGATGGATGGAT
This sequence comes from Sphaeramia orbicularis, assembly GCF_902148855.1. Classification (NCBI taxonomy): domain Eukaryota; kingdom Metazoa; phylum Chordata; class Actinopteri; order Kurtiformes; family Apogonidae; genus Sphaeramia; species Sphaeramia orbicularis. Next base: position 46,173,955 of record NC_043967.1, on the reverse strand, counting down.
GGATGGACAGACAGACGGACGAATGGATCACTGTATTTAGAGTCCAAGCCCAGTTTCAATGGACTATATTTAATGGGATCATCCACATTGTTTCATCTGTTTGATTCTGCTGATCTGATCTTTGCAGAGTCGTACCTTCAGAGCCTGGTAGGCCTGAGCCACTGGCAGGATTTTGTGTCCACCGTGGATGCGGCGCAGTTTGCAGAGAGGACAGAGCAGCCGCTGACAGGACCTGCAGTAGAACTGGAGTTTTTCCTGATCGTGCTCCGGACAGGTAAGAACCTGAGAAAAAAAAACAAAACAAAACAGAAATTGCATCTAAATGAATTGATCTGAGAACACTGTAGCGTAGCTTTAGGTGGGTATGTGTGTATTTCTGAAACATGTCTTACCTTTGGTCTGAAGTTAAGCGTGGGCAGGATGTGTTCATGCTGTGCCCGTGGCGTCCCCCAGGGGTGATAGAGCTTAAAGCACTCGTTGCAGAAATTGGCCCTGCAGTCTGCACAGCCCTTTGTCGCTTCCAGTGCCTGAGGAGGCTTACAAAACTGGCACATGACGGCCACACTGCCCAGGCTCACTGTGTGTCTGTACCTGGAGGTGGAAGTGGACAGATGAAGCAGCAAGGGAAGGATAAACTAGAACAACTGTTTTAGCCTTTACTCACAACAGATTTAATGTTTTTCAATCAAGAGGGAACAGTTGGACAAACAAATATATAAAATAGTTGTGGTGTAAAGCATAAAACATTATGGGCTTTAGGACAGATCTATTTCAACCCACATGCAGGGTTATGAAAACTCATAAAATGAAAACGCCAAAGGCCCAGAGGGAAAGGCTTAGATAAACATGAATGTACACAAAGTTAATAGGCTGGAAACACACAGTCAGCCGTGGCAGCTACAGTACGCTGCATGCTCTGCAGGATTCTTTAACACCTCAGCTGCTGCTGATAATTACAAACAGATTGGAGATGTTCCCACACTTACAGTCAGTGGTGGAATGTAACAAAGTACTTTTACCCTAGTATTTACACATTTTTTAGCTTAATGTTTCAACTCAGAGATGAATATTGTGTTTTTTACTCATCTGAATTTCTCTCACAGCTTTACTTCTTTTGGAATTACAGTTTGTCATCTATTTTTTTTATATGGATTTTATTTAAACTTTTTCAGTCCACAAAACCAAGACATATACTCTTAACAACTACAAACAAATCAGTTAGTTTAGTTTTTCATCTAATTTCTGTCCAGTGAAATATCAAATATGCCAATTTTGATGTTTGTTTTTGATAAACTCAAGTATTAAGTGTTACAAGTTAAGCTCATATTCTCCTCCTTCTTAGATTATCTCTGCTCTTTAAAAAAAAAAAAACTCAAATGCATGATGACAAAGCTGAAAACAGTTTTTTCATGAAAAATTACTTTAGAGACAAACTGCCCTGAGTGTCAGCCTAAGAGAATACTTCATATGACTCAGTGTGAGAGTGGACATAAACCTGTCAATGCAGCATTAAATAGAGATAAATGGACTGACTGGTCTGTGTTCTGATCCTTTGGTTTGAAGCTCAGACTGATACGTCATTAAGTTTAAAGTTACTCTGATGAATTGATTGCTGATTACTGCCATTCTATCTGTAAGTTGTACTTGTATGTTCTGCATCACCCAGATTTAAGTTAAGTTTAATCATTTCTGCCGTTATAGTCTGTAAATCTGCATGATCTGCTGTATTACTTACCTCTCCAATCTATCGGATGTGTGTTAATTTTTTTATTTTTTTGTACAGAAACCACAATATTTCCTTGCATTTACCCCCTCAAATTCCATGTTAAATACCTCCAGGGTCCCTGTGTTTTACGTGACGTACAAATTACCATACAGTCCATTCACCCTCAGACTTTACAGGATTTTTCGACATGAGTCAATAATGCTGCATTGCTGTACGTCAAACACTCAAAACTATTTCAAGTAGTGCAAATGAGCTCAAATATTAACATCCACAGCATTAAAATGCAATATAAACACTGATGCACACTGATATAAATTTAAAAAAAAAAATTATATTAGTAAACATTGACATCATTATGTTGCACAATGACTACTTTTTGATACTAATATATAATTTTATTTCTAAACAAGTAAGGTTACGAATGCAAACCTTTTACTAGTATTGGAGTATTTTCGCAGGATGCCGCTAGTACTTTTTATAGATTCAAAGGGTGTGAAAAAACCTATAATTTATCTGTGTTTGCATGTATTATTCAGATAATCATGTGTGTCTTGGAGGTGTTTGACCTACCTCTCCACTATACGCTCCAAGGTGAGGTTGCGGAGACAGTCAGTGAGGCCCTTTTCTCCCAGCTCCACGTCTCTGCGGCAGGTGACACATGGGAACATCATCACCAGAGGCGGACCCTCCTTACGCCGTCGCCCTGGATACGTCCCATGTCCCGGAGATCGAGGCATGGACGGGGACGGTGGATGGGGACCTGGAATCAGAAGAGGAAATAGTAAGCAGAAGGAGATACAACGTGGAGGTAGGGATGTAAACAATTAAACATCTCCCTGCTGAAATCTCTCTCCATCATGTCAGGTAGTGATGTAAAGTCAGAAATACCCATTTCTTCTACACTGCCCCTCTTCAGATCCATTTATTTTATTGAATTTCTCTGCAGAATTTATTTAGTTCTACTCCATAAATGTCACTGTCTGTACTGTATCCAATGGTACAATGAATCAATCATTAAGGAATATGACATGGTTTTTTCATGAAGTATAGAGACAATATTTAGCTTTTATTCTTATAGACCCTATCGAAAGAGAAATTCAGGTTCTCAGGAAAATCGCCTCTTATCTAGGGATGGGAATCATTAAGAATTTAACGATTCCGATTCCATTATCGAAATTGCTTATCGATCCAATTCCTTATCGATTCTCATTAGGTGAGGGAATAAAAGAGTACAAATGGGTGTGTTTGCATTAACTGTCTTTTATATTTCCATCTCTGCACAGAATATATAACATATACAGTATGTAGAAATAATAAGAACAGATGATGCCGGGCAAGGTTGGGGGGGGGGGGGGGGGGGGGTTACAGTGAAAGTGAAACTAAAGACGCTTTACTAATTCCTCTATTGCCGCATTTCTACTACGTGGAACTGGTTCAGCTCGGCTCGGCTCGGCTCCCGTTGTTGTGCACCTCATTTCCTTTCCCTTCTTACCTTCGGAAACTTGTATTTGACGAGTTACGACGTTTGTTGCCCACACCGGAACCGGAACCAGCCCGGCGTTCACTCTGCTGCTACATTCACAAGCACCACTAAGTAGCGAATCAAATACGTGACATTCCTGTAAATGATTCACATGCTGCGGACAAATGTTTGAGGATACTGGAGGGATTCCACCCTTTTGGAGACATGGAAGCTTTGACAGTGTTCCAAGTAAGTGGACCTGGTGTCGTCTTTTTAGACCGTTTCTGCCTCAACACCATGTTGGCTACGTTCTGACCAAAACAATGCAGCGTACGTGTGACGTCATCGCGCATGCACAACGAAGGCAGAATCGATAAGCAGAATCGTTAAGCAGGCAGGCAAACGATTCCAAGGAATCGAGCTACTGGGAACTGGTTCTCAAAAAGAAACGGTTCTCGATTCCCATCCCTACTCTTATCAGTGAATCATTAATCGATCGACAAGGTCAACCAACTAATGATTAATGGATTAATCGATAATTTGCATCTGTCAGTGAAACTGAAGTGATTCTCTCTCATTGATGGCTTCAATTACATGTATTAACAAGAGGTGCCAGACACAACAAACTCCACCCCCCACACGTATTGTAGCTTATTTTGGCATCGATCCAGCTGATGTCCTCATGTCTATGCATGTGGTGATGTCAGCATATCAATTGCCTCTATATATGTGCCAAGTCTGAAGTAAATTGAAACAAAATTGATGTTTGGTTGATGACACTGGAAATTTCACCTATTATAAGTGAATGGGAGAAAAAAAAGATTTTAAAAAATTCATAAAAAATTTGAACTTTGACTTACTGTTCCCAAAATGTAACCAGATCTATTCTGGGTCACTGGCAATCTATAAACCCAATTTGGTCTGAATTCAACCAATAGTTTTGCTGCTAGAGTATTAAACAAACAAACTGAACCAAAAACAGTACCCCTTGCCTCCCCTTCAGGGAGCGGGGGACTCAGGTGTCTGCGATCAAAAAGACAGATTTTAACACATTGTATCCTCTCAATCTGTCAAATGAAGTGTTGTCTCTCACCTGCCCGTAGCACACGGTCGATGGGTCGCTGCTCAGCTTTCGGTGTAGGCCTGCGTGCCTGACGGGGTGAGCGTGTGTTGGGTGTAGAGGCTGGAGAATTGGGCTCTGGGGGGAGGTCTGGGGGCGGGTAGCCGTTTGCTACTAAGACCTCCGAGGCACACATGAGGCAGACGCTGTGCTGGCATGGCAGGACCACAGGCTGTTTAACTATGTCCTTACACACAGGACAGTACAGCTCCTGCTCCAGGCTCTTCATGTTAGACTGTGACAGAAATCAGACAGACAGAAGATTGATTTATCATTTTAAGCACAAAATAAACCCATAAAATATCTGTAAAAGTGTGAGAGGAAGGAGGAAAGTAAAACTTTCCATTCAGAACAAAGCAAATCCTTTTTTTTTACTAATCTTTTTTTCATTTTACAAAGGTAGCCAAAGGTTGTCAAACACTGGAAATTTAGCAAATACACACTGAACTGGCCATGAAATCACTGCCAGTTTATCCTAGCATGGTCAGTATACTCAGAACACATTCTGGATTGTTTTCCAAAATGTGCTGTCATTTATATCCAGAACAACTTTGCAAATGCACCAAACAGGAGGTGCAGTATCATGAGAAATAAAGAGACTGAGCCGAGGTGGACAGGACAGAACCTGCTGTGAAAAGCTGTCCTAGATGGGAGACACAGAGCGAACTTCTTATTAAATATGGATTAAGACCAGACATTAATTATTTAAGCACTGCTCAAAGTGCATCCTTGAAATCACATCCTTGAATTAGAGCATAAAGTCTCCAGTCAGTGTCCAGTCGCCTTAAATGTACTCTGCAAAATGTCCCTACACTTATTTTTCTGTATTTATTGCATATTCTACTATATTATATACATTTGTTACAGTTACTGTGCCACAACTGAACCTTTGACTTTAGTCAGTGCTTCTATTTCTTAAAGCTTTTAAGACTCACCATAATTCTTGCAGTGTTTATACAACGCAAAGAAAAATTCATGGTTTTCACAAAGACATATTTAAGTACTTCATGGCATAAGTCGGCACATGCCATATGTGATGTGAAGGAAACATGATCACACAACACATGCTGTCTCATGTTAGTCTTTAGAACAGTGTTTTTCAGCCGTGGGGTCACCTGGAATTCAAAGGGGGTGGCCTGAAATTTCTAGTAATTGATAAAAATAAAAACTTACCAATAAAAATTATATGGTGAGTTGTGAGAGACAGTCACAATCCATAAAAGACATGACAGACTGTGAAGCTGAAACTGAAGCACTGTGGTTCTGTTTATCTGTCAAATGTTCATTGCGGTCGGTTTCAGATGCTGCAGCTCTTTCATAATTCATAGTTTGAGTTATTGTTTTTTCAGTATTAATTGTCAGCCTGTTATTTATTTATTAAGTGGGGACTGCTGATGAAAATTAGCACTGATGCTAACTGCGGCATATTTACATGTTTATAATGAAATGGAATGTATAAATGTGTTCATTAATGTGCACTGTCCTGCCTAAATAAAGACATAAATAAATAAATCAATCAATCAATCAATCCAAGCTGGACTGACTGTACATATCCTGACCAAGAAAAGTAAAATTCTCACTTTGTGCAGCAATCTACACCTGGCTTTTCTGCCTCCGTCCATAATAATACACATTATGTAGCTTAAATGTCATCTAAAATTAATGTTTATTTGCAAAATAGAATAGCTAACTATTACATGATCAAAAACAAATTAATTTTAGCAACAAAAAAAAAAGTCTCTGCTTTGACTGTCTGGGGTTGCCAGAAATTTGTGATGTTAAAATGGGGTCAACAGCCAAGAAAAGGTTGGGAACCACTGGTTTAGAATGTTCATTACTGTCACTATATAATGTACAGTTTATTGGATTTATTCGTGACTGCTGAACCAGCACTCCTGTCTGTGAACCTGTGGTCAAGGATAAGGGTGAGGGGAGTAAAATAAACAGTACCTCTGCCATGGTCCAGCTCAAGGACATGGAAATGACAGAAAAGGACACACCAGCTGTTGCAGAAACCTGTGTCTTCATAGCTACAGTCACTTAAAATCCAAGGCCCCACATAAGACAAACATACAAGCCAATCCATTATTCACTTCATATGATCCAGATACATTTATGTTCTGTTAGTTTTGTCACACTGTACATTTATATTTTGTCAGATTACCTGCTTTTTTTGTCCTTGACAAACAGGTTTAACCTACCACCAAACACTGCTGCTGTGCCAGCGGCAGAAGGCTATTTCTACATCACCGCCACCATGAGTTAACTTCAAAACCAGGACAAGACAAAAACTGACGGACTTTGCTGCATTGGGGGTTTGGGGAATGTGTCACTGTTCTGTTCTGTGATGGGATGTGGCACCGAGTCTGCTTATCACAGCACATCATAAACCCACTGGAGCTGCAGGTATTGTAAAAACCTATGATTCTGCATCTGTATGTCTCCCTGAATGTAACTTAATTAAGAGGAATAAGCACCGGTTGTATTTGTGACTGTGAGGTACATAAACACACATCAATGGCCAAAAAACAAAACCTCCTATTTGCAAATTTTTACATTTTGAGTTTTCACATTAAATGGACTGCACTTTGGGAGGCATAAATACCTAGTATGTATTGTTAGCACATAATATAGAGAGTCTGAGAACAGTAGAATATGCTTGGATATCTTTAACAAAAACTATACTATAATAAAATCAAACTGTTATTTTGTTTCCTGAAAAAACTGATATTTTCAGATAGGAGGTTTTGTATTCTGGCCATCGAATTTCCTGCAGCTGGATATCACAAAGCACACTGCAGCTGCACAAAAAAAAAATCTATTCCTTGGGATGACAGTTATTGATGAAAATGCACAAAGTAGGTAAAATAGTAGAGTAACTAACAATTCCCTTATCTGTGCCAGAATGAGGCTGGTTGAAGTAGAAAATGAAAGGCCTATATTGAGTAGTCTGGATAATTGGATTAATCCAAATAACCTACTTTCTCCCTCGGTCCAGCTAAGTCTCAGAGTGTCATTCTCCAATGTCAACTCGGGCCTGTCTCTCTCTATTCCTTTAGCATTTTAGCATCTAGTATTAGCAGGTTATTGCATTGTTAGTTTTCCTTCCCTGCAGGCTAAAGGCGCACATGCGGCTGTGCTAGAAGTGCGCACACATGAAGCTGAGCGCGTGCTGCTGGTGGACACAGCAGGCGTTGCGACAGCGCATCCTTACCTTCACCTGGAATCTAGGCGCCATGACAGTAGACTATGTTTCCAGCATCACCACAGAGCACTTTATGGAAAAGAGGGGAGGGGTCTGAGGAATTACACCGACAGCCATCCGGTAAAAAATACGCTCTGGAGGAGACCCGGAAAATCCAGACTGCGTCCAAACTGGGAAATGTGCGCACGTTTCCTCCGCCGTGCTCCATTGTTCCCATGGCTGCACGTTAAAAGGACCCTACTACAATCAGCATCCACTCTCATTTTCTTCCGTGGCCTAGCAGCAGCCGATAACCCTGCATCCCGTCTCCATGGAAACGACCGTCCAGTGAGCCCAGAAAAGAAACGTGTAATTCCTCACTACGCCCACATCGCGTTTAGTCTTTTTAATGCATTTAAAGCTATATTCTGTAAACAAATATGCACATTATCTTCCAGTTTCATAGAAATAGTTGTTGTTGAAGTCTATGTGTGAAGGCCAGTTGCATGAAACCGTAAAGCAAACCAGCCCCCCCTCCTGCTTATATACAGTAATGATGGAGAACAGGCCTTTATTTTACCCGCTGCAGGAATTTTAATGTATCTGATTGATAATAATAATAATAATCCAGTGTTTTTTAATGTAGATGCAAAAAGAAAAGAGAAATAGGTCGAGGTGATAAAACAGGTCGAGCTGCTGAAACATGGAGACGTGTGCTCTAAATAGTTAATTCGGTGTTGCATTAAAAAAAAAAAAAAAAAAAACAAATACAGCGAATCAAACCTTACCTTATTAAAAATACACTCACACACACAAATCCAGATATATACTCACACTGATACGAACCAAAGCTTCCATCGTGGATGTGGCGGCTTTTATGTCCATCTCTGCCATTTTAAGGAAATAACCCCCTGTTGTCATCATCTGGATAGAAAGCGCAAGGAATCTGAAGCAAAGGCCATATTAACAACTCAAATCCGTCCAAATCCGCCTACAAGAGTAGGCAAAAATATTTTCAGGTCGAACATAAGATCTGCGTTTTTACATTTAAAAAAAAAAACAAAACAACTGATATTGTCAGTTGTCAGTCGGTGTGGACATTTTACGCAAAAGAAAAACAGCGATGCGCGTAAAAAGTCGAATCTACAAATTGTGAAAAATCTGACCCAGAATTAGTTGCTACCGTCAGACTCCATCCATGCTGAATACTAGTGGATGCCTGTGGCTTTATTCCTCAGCCAGACATCCCACCCCCACCCTCCCCGTACCTTCATGGTGATGGTGTGGAGGTTTAATGTCAGTGGAACAGACGGACTACAACCATGACTCATTAGAGGAATGTCATTTACATATGGATTCATCAAGTACATATATATTCTACACCCCTGATTGGAATCTATTATTTTTACCTATTTTGTATGGGAGCAAAAAAAAAAGAATAATTAGAAATAAGAAATAAGTAAGATTTACTCTAATATCTGAATTAAATTATTGGTCTGTTTATGGTGTTTATGATGCAGATTTTCCTGCTACGTTTCAAATAATGAGAAATTCCACAAGATGGCGCACATAACACAACAAAGGTCACAGGATATCACCATCATAATGACACTGGTCTACAAGGAAAATGCTTTCAGAATAAAAGTAATGAAATTTTACCACATGAGAGTCACTGATAAAGAAAAATCAAGTAAAAAAAAATGCTGGTTGGCTGAACTTTCCAAGATACAGCCTTCGGTCAAAATGTGGAATTCAAGAATTAACAAGAGAATGGGTTTGACTCAAAAGGAATATTTGTCTCAGAGCTACAAGATCTACTTCAAAACACTGTCTGCACATTAGAATACATTCACTTTACAGGTTCTATTTAGTGGAAGATTTATGTTTATGTTTATGTTTATGTTTATGCATTTGGCAGACGCTTTTTTCCAAAGCGACTTACAGGGGAAAACCAATTAAATCACTTAATCAATCAAATTTTATTTATATAGCGCCAGATTGCAACAAAAAGTTATCTCATGACACTTTATACATAGAGTTGGTCAAAACCAGACTCTAAGCCAATTTACAGAAACCCAACAGGATCCTCTGTTTAAAACTATTATATAAATGTACATAAACCAATGTGTAATAACACTTAATCATATACCTTTAAAACATCAGCAAACCGGCACTTTCGTCATTTATTTTCCAATTAATCTTATTAAAATACATAACATTTAACACATTTAATCACTGAAGCAAATCATTTCTAAAAAATTGTAGACCAGTGTGATCAAGACTGAGCATGTGGAAGCAGTTTGTGAGCCTTTTATAAAATATAAACCCTTTTAAACAAAGTCCTGTCAGTCTTGGAGTTAGCTTTAAGATTCAATAATCAAATAGAACAAAATGTTGAGCGCTGATTAAACTTATGAAGATCAATATGACATTTATTTATACTGCAGTGCAGAGGTTTGGGATGTTCACAATAAAAGCACTTTACATTCAATGATTATTCCTCAGAAAGAGCAATATAATAAACTCACGATGCTGGGAATTGGAATAATACACAATGAATGAAGGGAAATACTCTAAGGGGGTCATTCAGCTAAAGTATGTACAACTAGGGATGTGTATTGGCAAGGATCTGGCAATACAATACAAATCACAAAACTAGGATCACGATACAATATATCACGATATATCGTACTGTTAAAAAGGCAAGTTTTTGTTTGTTTCTTTTTTTAAATTATTATTTTCTGGAAAAATTTAATTACACCAGGAATATGCACAAATACTAAACACATTTTTGTTTGATCAGAACAGGATCTAATGCTATATCACAAAATTTCCCTGTGTTAAAACTTAAATTAGGTTTTACAGACATTACAGTTTAAGATCCTGTTCAAATGTTCATATACTATTAGTTCAGAACTAACATCAGAACATTATTTTAGTTCAGTCCCAACAAAGGAACTAACCATTATTGAATAAACGAGTGTTAAATAATAATAAATAAAACAAAAATGAACCTCCACAATATCTGCATTTGAATAAATACCTAAAAATATTGATACACTACTGTATTGTGAAATGAAATATTGCGATATATTGCAGAACCGATATTTTCTTACACCCCATGTACAACAAGAATACGTGTTTGCATTTGTGTGTGTGGAGTGAAACTATGGAAGAGGTTCAGTGTGGAGCTCAAAAGACATCCAAACATGAAAGAGTTTAATAAGGAATAGTAAAAATAATAATATTTTTAAGAAATATAGGAGTGAAAATGCTTGATTGTCTTATGGGTGTTTGTTGTTTTTGTTTCTTTGTGTGTGTGTGTGTGTGTGTGCATATATTCACATGCATGCAGGTTTGTACTGTGCAAAAGTCCAAATCCAATATTAAATTTGTTGATTTATTAAAGTTCTAACCACCACATATATGCATTTCTCTGTCTTATTATCCAATCTGATATACTCTATGTGAAGTACAGCAGGAAAAACCAAACTTTCATACAAAAACAGCCAAAGTGGTAGTTTTTAGCGTGACCCCTCTTTGCACTTAACATGTCTTTAACCCTTTTGTTCAGACAATATGAGATTTATTGCATTAATTTTCTAATGTTTTATACCAGGTTTCATTCAACACATGTCAGATGTTTGTGCTACTTCTTGTCATGGGGTCAGGGGTCACAATAAACAGTGACTTAATTTTTAAAATGTGTCCTCTCAGCATTGAAAACCTTTTTTTCCATAACCAGTTTGCCTGGTAACAAGAAGTATTTTAGCTTGTAATGTGACTTTATGTCCACAAGGGGGGTGGGGGGGGCTAGATTCATTTATTATAGGGCACCTTGAGAGTACTTTGTTAAGATTAATGAATAAAAGGTAATTTATACATGAAGAGTAACTATTGTGGGGAAAATCATTAACATACGTAGATTAAATACACAGAAAAGTTACAAATCCATGCTCTAAATTATCTTTAATTTCATAGTAAAGTGGTCTATGCTGTATTGGATGAATTTACTTGTTTGTTTAGGTTTTAGCCTATTCTTATTTATATTTTCATCGTTCTGGAATGCATGACATATAATGATTAACATATGACCAGTCCCTGTAGGAAAAAAATTCTGCTTACACTGTTACTGTTAAGAGTTTTGCTATAATACATGAAATTCAACCCAATCCAATCCAACTTTATTTATAAAGCACTTTAAAAGAATCGCAGTGGACCAAAGTGCTGTAGAGACGAATAATTAAAACCAAAATAAAAGAATAAAATACAGAAAAGATTAAAACACGTAGAACTGAACAAAAAAGACAACAATGCTGTACAGAAGAATAAATAAAACCTAAATAAAAGAATAAAATACAAAAATAGATTTAAAAAAAAAAATGAAATCAGCCATAAATACATCATATTATGTGATAAAACTGATTAAGCTAATCTTTAAGTTTTAATAGTAGTATTTGTGGTGGTACATACAGTCTCATTCATTAACTTCATACTGTTTTATTTTACATATTAGGTTGAAATCCTCCTCTGCTGAACATGTGTGTAAGTCTGCTTTAAGCCTTTTAATAAGGTTTTTTAAAAGGCTCTTAAAAGTGTCAGAAAATTAGTATAACACACAAAAATATTCAATTTGCAAACATTTATCCATCCTTCCATGTGTGAACTGATGCTGGATGTTTGTCCAGTATGTAGTCTATTTGGTATCTGTAGAAGGTAATGCATAGTCTTATCACAGCCTCTCTGTGAACTTTTGTCAACTTTTTTCACAGCTACTGCAGTTTTCTTATTTAAATGGAAGTTGTAGTAATATGCATTACCAGTTTGCCTTTTAGTTTGAAATGCGTCCACAAGGGGGCACTCCATTCATTTACTATAGGGCACCTTGAATATAACTAGAGGGGATTAATGAATAAAGACTAACTTATGCATGAAGAACAACTATTGTGGGTGGAAAATGATTAACATATTAGCAATAAATACACAGAAAAGTTAAAAGTCCCTGCTTTAAAAGTAGTCTGTACTGTGTTTAGTTCATTTTGTGGCCTATTCTCTTTTATATTTTAAGTGTTCTGGAATTCATGACGTAAATAATTAACATATGACCAATGTGTGACTATGGGGAAACTATGTAAACTATAGTAATTTTTGCAGCAGCACATCAGATTAACCAGCAGCGCATCATATTATTAAAAAAGATTAAAAGTGATTAACCTAAATCAGAGAAGTGGTGGTAATATAGAGTAACACTCATTAGCTCTAGTGTTTTGTTGTACATATTATGATCAAATTCTCCTCTGCTGCACATCTATTCTATTCTATTCTATTCTATTCTATTCTATGTACCCTTCAGTAATCAGAAAATGAGCGTAACACAAACATATTTCATCTGTAAACATTCATCTATCCTTTGTGCATTTGTAAACACTGGGTCTATTATGGACCTATTCTGAGGCTGTATTAGGTCATATTTAGTCATTTCACTGCTTCACTCAGAACTTTTTTCCTAATTTTCTCACAACTACTGCAGTTTTCTTGTTTAAATGTAAGTTGTTGCAACACACACAATCAGTTTGCCTGATAAGGAGCAAGATTTTAGTTTGTAATGGGATTTTATGTCCACAAGGGGGCACTCGATCCATTTATTATAAGGCATCTAGAGGGTAATTTGTAGCGATTTATGAATAAAAAGTCATTAATGCTTGAAAAACAACCATTCTTCATGTCTGTGCTGGATTAATTTGCTTGTATTGTTTTGTTTTGTTTTGTTTTCTGTGTTCATATTGTAGTCTATTCTCATATATATTCGTTGTTCTGGAATAAATCACATACAATATATTCATTAAATTCTGATGTTTTACTGTACATAGGCTATATATATATATATATATATATATACATATATATCCTCTGCTGCAAATAAGAAGCAGGATTTTAGTTTGTAATGTGCTTTTACATCCACAAGGGGGCACTCGATCCATTTCTTATAAGGCATCTAGAGGGTAATTTGTAGCGATTTATGAATAAAAAGTCATTTATCCAGAAAGAACATCTACTCTTCGTGTCCGTGCTGGATTAATTGGCTTGTTTTATTTTATTTGTTTTTTTTTTTGTTGTTGTTGTTTTGTTTTATTTTTGTTTTGTTTTTTTGTTCAGATTGGAGTCTATTACTACGGTGGCCCAGAGGTGCAACAGGCCAAAAAATTATCCACTAGACGAAAAAAATTATCTACTACAAGGGAAAAAAAAGAGAACAGCCTAAAAAAATTATCCACTAGATGAAAAAAATTATCTACTACAAGAAAAAAAAGAGAACAGCCCCAAAAAATTATCCAGTATAAGAAAAAAAAAAAAAAGAGAACAGCCTAAAAAAATTATCCACTAGATGAAAAAAAATTATCTACTACAAGAAAAAAAGAGAACAGCCCAAAAAAATTATCCACTATAAGAAAAAAAGAGAACAGCCTAAAAAAATTATCCACTAGATGAAAAAATTATCTACTACAAGAAAAAAAAGAGAACAGCCTAAAAAAATTATCCACTAGATGAAAAAAATTATCTACTTCAAGAAAAAAAAGAGAACAGCCTAAAAAAATTATCCACTATAAGAAAAAAAAAGAGAACAGCCTAAAAAAAAATTATCCACTACATGAAAAAAATTATCTACTACAAGAAAAAAAAGAGAACAGCCTAAAAAAATTATCCACTAGATGAAAAAAATTATCTACTACAAGAAAAAAAAGAGAACAGCCCAAAAAAATTATCCAGTATAAGAAAAAAAAAAGAGAACAGCCTAAAAAAATTATCCACTAGATGAAAAAAATTATCTACTACAAGAAAAAAAAGAGAACAGCCAAAAAAAAATTATCCACTATAAGAAAAAAAAGAGAACAGCCTAAAAAAATTATCCACTAGATGAAAAAAATTATCTACTACAAGAAAAAAAAAAAGAGAACAGCCTAAAAAAATTATCCACTAGATGAAAAAAATTATCTACTTCAAGAAAAAAAAGAGAACAGCCTAAAAAAATTATCCACTATAAGAAAAAAAAGAGAACAGCCTAAAAAAAATTATCCACTACATGAAAAAAATTATCTACTACAAGAAAAAAAAAAGAGAACAGCCTAAAAAAATTATCCACTAGATGAAAAAAATTATCTACTACAAGAAAAAAAAGAGAACAGCCCAAAAAAATTATCCACTATAAGAAAAAAAAAGAGAACAGCCTAAAAAAATTATCCACTAGATGAAAAAAATTATCTACTACAAGAAAAAAAAGAGAACAGCCTAAAAAAATTATCCACTAGATGAAAAAAATTATCTACTTCAAGAAAAAAAAGAGAACAGCCTAAAAAAATTATCCACTAGATGAAAAAAATTATCTACTTCAAGAAAAAAAAGAGAACAGCCTAAAAAAATTATCCACTATAAGAAAAAAAAGAGAACAGCCTAAAAAAAATTATCCACTACATGAAAAAAATTATCTACTACAAGAAAAAAAAAAGAACAGCCTAAAAAAATTATCCACTAGATGAAAAAAATTATCTACTACAAGAAAAAAAGAGAACAGCCCAAAAAAAATTATCCACTGTAAGAAAAAAAAAGAGAACAGCCTAAAATAAATTATCCACTAGATGAAAAAAAAAAAATCCCCTATAAGAAAAAAAAAGAGACCAGCCAAAAAAATTATCCACTTAAAGAAAAAAAAAGAGAACAGGCAAAAAAAATTATCTACTAGCCCAAAAAAATATTCACTACAAGAAAAAAAAAAGAACAGGTGAAAAAATTTATCTACTATGAGAAAAAAAAGAGAGCAGCCCAAAAAAATATCCACTATAAGAAAAAAAAAACATCATTCACCTTTTCAATTACGGGGGCGCTATTTACCCGAAAGGTGCCTTGCTTTAAAATTAAGACCACCACAAAAAATAAAAGGATAGGCTGAAAAATTTTAAGGCTTTCGGCTAATGTGGCTAATGCTAAGGAAGTACCCCACCGGAAGTGGAGGTCGTGCGCTAAAAAATAAAGTTATTTTAAAATATAGATATTTCCATTAATATAGTTTGCAAAGCAGTTAAATGATTAAATACGGTTCCAGTGTCTGCTCAAGGTTAGGCATGGGCGTTAAATGGTTAAGGTTAGGGTTAGGGTATGGTTGGGGTTAGTTTTCAGTGGTAAATGGCCCTTGTGTGCACTGTGTGAAGGTTCGTTGCTAAGCTAATGCTAACGCGAAAAGTTGAACTTTGTTGCAACTTTGTGTTATTTTATTTTGAGAGGAGGAGAAGAGGAGCTTCCTGTGGAGCTCCACTATCATGGCATCGCCCATTTGTTTGCAGGTAGACCTCTCCTCCTCAACTCAAACGGAGTGTCTTTACTAACACTAGATCAAGAAGGACATTTTGTGGAGATAAAGATGTGTGCCGTGGTACCGCAGTGCCTCGGCACCTGGCAACGAGCTGAGCTGTGGTACCGAGCCATGGTACGCGGTGCCGTGCTGGGGTACCTGGCACCGAGCCGTGGTACCGCGGCACCAACCGAGGTGCCACGGCACCTCGCGGCATCAACCGTGGTGCCGCACCAGCCGAGGTGCCACGGTACCTCGCGGCACCAGGTGTCGGTGCCGCAATATGCACTTGCTGTCTCTCAACAAATGGGCGATGCCATGATAGTGGAGCTCCACAGGAAGCTCCTCTTCTCCTCTCAAAATAAAATAATTTTAGAACTTCTTGTAGCGAATATTCATCAAAAATGATATTGAATGTCAGGCAGTTGAACAATTCAACACCGTAATCACAAAATTGTTTACTCGCACTGGTAGTTCACAAAGTTGCCGTCAACTTTTCGCGTTAGCATTAGCTTAGCAACGAACCTTCACACAGTGCACACAAGGGCCATTTACCACTGAAAACTAACCCCAACCATACCCTAACCCTAACCTTAACCATTTAACGCCCATGCCTAACCTTGAGCAGACACTGGAACCGTATTTAATCATTTAACTGCTTTGCAAACTATATTAATGGAAATATCTATATTTTAAAATAACTTTATTTTTTAGCGCACGACCTCCACTTCCGGTGGGGTACTTCCTTAGCATTAGCCACATTAGCCGAAAGCCTTAAAATTTTTCAGCCTATCCTTTTATTTTTTGTGGTGGCCTTAATTTTAAAGCAAGGCCCCTTTCGGGTAAACAGCGCCCCCGTAATTGAAAAGGTGAATGATGTTTTTTTTTTCTTATAGTGGATATTTTTTTGGGCTGCTCTCTTTTTTTTCTCATAGTAGATAAATTTTTTCACCTGTTCTTTTTTTTTTCTTGTAGTGAATAATTTTTTGGGCTAGTAGATAATTTTTTTTGCCTGTTCTCTTTTTTTTTCTTTAAGTGGATAATTTTTTTGGCTGGTCTCTTTTTTTTTCTTATAGGGGATTTTTTTTTTTTCATCTAGTGGATAATTTATTTTAGGCTGTTCTCTTTTTTTTCTTACAGTGGATAATTTTTTTTGGGCTGTTCTCTTTTTTTCTTGTAGTAGATAATTTTTTTCATCTAGTGGATAATTTTTTTAGGCTGTTCTCTTTTTTTTCCTTATAGTGGATAATTTTTTGGGGCTGTTTTTCTCTTTTTTTTTCTTGTAGTAGATAATTTTTTTCATCTCGTGGATAATTTTTTTAGGCTGTTCTCTTTTTTTTTTTCTTGTAGTAGATAATTTTTTTCATGTAGTGGATAATTTTTTTAGGCTGTTCTCTTTTTTTTCTTGTAGTAGATAATTTTTTTCATCTAGTGGATAATTTTTTAGGCTGTTCTCTTTTTTTTTCTTGTAGTAGATAATTTTTTTCGTCTAGTGGATAATTTTTTGGCCTGTTGCACCTCTGGGCCACCGTACTATTCTCATATATATTCATGGTTCTGGAAGGCATCACATACAATTTAATAATGAAAATTGAAAATATAACCATCCACTATCACTAAACTATTAAGCTATTATGGCTTTTGCTGCACATCAAATTAACCAGCAGTACATTATATTATGTAAAAAAACAAAAAACATAAAGGTGGTAAGTTTTAATTTAGTAATAGTGGTGGCAATATATAGTCCCATACATTAAATTCATGATGTTTTCTTGTACATAAGCTACTATGATTTAAAAAAAAAAAAAAAAAAACTCCTCTGCTGCACATAAGAGTCTCTATTCTATTCTATTGCATGCTATTGCATTCTATTCTATTCTATTCTAGTTTAGTATAGTCTATTTTCCTTTCAATAATCGTTTAAAATAAATGTATAACACACCTATTCACGTCTATTTAATAGCTGTAGTACATTATATTTTGTCGTATAACCGCTTCACTGTCATCGAAGTTGAAAACTGAGATGAAATCCACATTTTTTTCTGCTTTTCTCGTGTGTCCTGGCCTTCTTTCCTTTCATTCCTCTCTCTGTGTGACTCACTGTGCACATCAGCTGGGGCGGTGCCTCTCTATAAAAGCACCGCTCCACTTCTGCCCAACTTCTGACCATTCCCATCTGTTCTCATCCCACATCGTCCTTCCAGACACGGTAGGTGCGAACTAACGGGACTCTTCCGCTCTCTTCTTTGCGCCATCCTTCTGTATCGGAATTTAGGATTAATCCTAAATCGCCTGCTACAGTTATTTGGGTGTGGTGGGAATGCATGAGATTATGGTGTTATAAATGTTTATCAGAACTTTCTTAGACTTTACTCTGTAGTGGAAATGTTCTTTTAAGGCTGTTCTCTAACAAATGAATGAAGTGCTGCTCCTTTTTACAGTCAGAGCACATTTATTTACATACTTTAAGGATTACTACTTTATTTACATACTTTAAGGATTACTCAATGATTATCTTGTTTTTTTTTATTAGTTCTAATCTCACACTTAAACAACTTTTAAAGTAGTTATTGTAAGATTTCTATATCCCTATTAAGTAATATCTCCCTGACATAGTTTGATATTTGTTATTTATTTATATGTATGTATCTTAAATGTGGCCCACCCTTTCTTGTGTGGTCTATATGTGTATTAGGTGGGTGTACATAAGGGTGTGGTTGGACTGTGGGCATGTATGCACGTGTTCTGCTGCTATAGGAGTATTGTCTTATGTGTAGCCTCAACTTCCACCATTTTGGGCCTCAGTGCATTTTTCATCATTCAACCAAAGTTTTCCATTCCCTCTAACACAAATAATGCAGGCTCTAGTTCCCCTCCCACTTCTCCTTTTTAACTCTTGCAGCTCTACTGTAACAGACTAGTAGCTGTAAATGTGATTTCTCATCATGTGAGATATATATATATACAGTATGTGTAACAGATATCTCAGTTTTATTTTCCTAACAACGTAATAACAGGCTGTGTAATGTCTCATGTGTTACTCATCAGTGGGCGTTGGACCAGAGGCTGAAGTGTGGCTTCCAGTTCATTAAACTCCATCCCTTCCCACAGTAGAACTGAACTCTTCTCTTCAGCACCATAGAATCGACCTTATCCCTTTATAGGACACTCACTGAAATACTCTGAAATTCCAAATTTCAACCTTAGTGTGTTATTAGACATCATCGTCTACCTCCTCTTGCCATAAAACATCCCAGCAGCACTTGCTAAAAAGTAAAGACATGCAACAAAACAACTGTTATAAGGTCATAAATCACTCACATTCACTATTTACAGCTTCAAAATGTCCATAAAATCCCTTTGAATCACTTGATAATGTTTCTAAAAACCAACATGCTTCTTGCAACATGTTCACTGAGGCACAGGATTGGCCCCATATTTAATGTTTGAGGAAATTACCAAAAATAGTCACTTGCCCGATAAAGGGTTAAATCCCCCTTAGATGTGACACAAACAAATAATCAGGTAAAGTTAGAACTCTACTGTAGCAGCAGATGGATGTTAATGTTAATACAGCACTTATGGGCTCATGTTTGCTCTGACCTGCTTGTGCCCTTTCATTTACCATACCATACCATACCAGACTAGACCAGACCAGACCCGACCATACCAACTTTATTTATAAAGCACTTTAAGAACTTTACAGCTGGCCAAAGTGCCGTACATGAACCATAAAACAAGGAATAAATAAGTAAATAAGTAAAAACAGTGATAGTACAGGGTGCAAAGTGGGCTAAGAACAACAAAATACAAGCATTATAAAAACAAAGGCAAGTTAAAATCTGATAAAAAAAAAAAAACAGCATAGGAAATATATATAAATATATAAAAAAGAAACATCTCACTCATATCTTCTATTAAAGTCATCACAGTTATTCCCATGTTAAACACCAGACAAACTAGTGCTTATCTTTACAATTCTCATTGAAACTCCATGAGTAATGTGTTAAAATTGTTGTAAATAGTTTTCATATTAAATCATTTCTAATGTATCTGTACTTCGTTTCTCAGTCGAAACCCGCTCCTGCAACCATGCCTTCTGAACTGGAGACCGCCATGGAGTCCCTCATCACTGTGTTCCACCGTTACGCCTCCAAGGACGGCAAAGGGACGCTGAACCGCAGAGAACTAAGGGAACTGATGGAGAACGAGTTATCCACCTTCCTAAAAGTGAGAATGAACCTGGTGTCCACGAGGAGAATCACAATATTATTGTTGCTCACATAAATATAACAGTGGATTTTCTAGAACCATGTATAACAATGTGCAAATCAGGTATTTCATTGTCCTTTATTACAGCTTAACTGAATATTTTCTTGTTGTTTGTCCCGCTGACCCCCCCCCCCCCCCCCCCCCCCCCCTTGATCCAGTCCCAAAAGGATCCTGCTGCTGTTGACAAAATAATGAAGGACTTGGACGCCAACGGTGATGGCCAAGTGGATTTTGAGGAGTTTGTTTCTCTGGTTGTTGGACTTTCCATTGCCTGTGAGCAGTGCTACCAGTTGCACATGAAGAAACAAACAAAGAAGTAAAAGATCACAGTAGAAGAGAGGAGAAAAGATCTCAAGTCATTTCAGTTTCTGTTGTTCTGTCCATTAAATGTTCCAAAGAATTTCAAACGTTGTTGTGTCTTTTTGTGTTTGTGTGAAAATCACTGTGTACTACAACACGTGAGAAGTTCTATTTACTTTTAGAAACAGGCAGAAAACACCACATCACATCAACACATATAACTCAGCTGTCAGGTCTGCACATTTCTCAGACATTTCACTTCGAGGTAAAGCTCTTTCATGAGATCTCAGTGAATGTACTGACTTGACAACTGCAGCAGTGACTGTATGTGATGATGCAATCCCCACCTGTATTTTATGCTCCTCAGAGTGTGAAAGGGCAGACAGTCCTCTTCTGGTGTTTGATAAAAATCCTGCTTATCACTGGTCTGAGGAATCTGCAGTATGTCGGAGTCATGAGCACACCCCATGTGAGGCCGGTGTCGAAACTCTCTGCGTTGTCATACATTCACAGACACATAAATGAGGTGCCATCAAGTGTTTTATGAGTGAAAATGTTAACCCTTTCATGCATGAATTGTGATTTTTTTTCCTGAACATTTTTCTTCCTCTTTAGGCATGAAAAAAAACAATGTGATTGAAATTTTTTTAGGAATCTATTTTTCATGGAGTTACAAAAATGTCCACTCAGCTGGACACCATGCATTTAATTTTTGAAGCAAATAAACACATATTTACTGACATACTGTGTGAAAACTATGAAATAAAATCATTTTTAATGCTGCGAATCTGATGTTTCCTCACATTTTAACATACTATAATAGTAGTTATTACTCACTCAGATAATATGCAACAAAAAAAACGACTTTTTGTTTTAAAAGAAATTTAAATTACAGTCTAATAACAATTAGCAATTGATTTACACTGAAATATGTTACTGCAGATCAGGTTTAGCAAGAACAGGAACAGTAATGGTATGAATGGTAATGTATGGGGTGTTGCATAAACATCCACTGTGTTGGTTTATATGAAAGTAAAACTACTAAATCTATGAATATACAAGAGAACAACTTTGAATAGCTGTCCACTGTAATGTAATGTAATGACTTCTATGTATTTGTGTGATTTTTATAAGACGAGATGGGTACACTGAAGGAATGTGACTAAGAACAACTGTGTTTTCCCAACAGATCCTTTCATTGTGTGTCATATGTGGTGAAGGCTGAATAATCATGGAGACACAAACAGGATAGCCCCACCTTCCACACTCCTTGACAAGAATTTTGAAGCATTTTGCTCCAGAATCAGGCTTCTCAGGCTTCAGTCAGATGTGGAAAATGTGACTCAACTGTGGAGTGTCTATCCTGCAACTATGGCAAAGTTGTGCAAGTAGGTATGACTTTCCTTCACTTCCTGAGTGGAGGTCAGCCTGTGAGACAACACTCTGGGCAAAAGAAATCACATGCACATCCTGAGTCCTGTACACACCTCTTTGGGCAGGGTCTGTTTCTATGGACTGCCAGTGTTCTTGGTTACAGGGCAAACATTCATGTTGCTAGGTTACAATGAGCTGTGTGTGTCTGTGTGTGCGTGTGTGTGTGTGTGTGTGTGTGTGTGTGTGTGTGTGTGTGTGTGTGTGTGTGTGTGTGTGTGGCTAGAGTTTGTACTCACCCCTCAGTTTACACAAGCGCCACACCCTGGAATTCCTACTTTACTCACTGTTTTTTCATTATCTTTTTTTTTTCTTTCTTTGTCTACTGATCTATTCTATTGCAAAAGGAGCTGTCGGTGCGTAATAACTGAAACGTTTACATGTCACGCAGTAGCCATGTGATAAAGATCCAACAATACACTCATTATTTGTGAAAATGAATTATAAACACAAAAGACGACACTAAACTCTGATCTGTGAGGTCAGAGCTGCTCCTGCTATTTGTTATATGGCATCAAACCTCAGATTTGGTCATCTTATATGGCCTACTAGGTTGATGTGTGTATATGGTGTGACTTCAGAGATGAGTAAATATTCACTAATGCATACCACACCTTCACACACAACCAGGTAGAACAGCCCCTTTAATTTGTCAAACAGTAACACAAGTGTTCTGGACTTCCCAACCTTTAATATCCTGTTTGTGGCCACCACCTCAGACTATTGTTACTTTTTTATAGCTGATGAACTCATTAAGAAAAGGGGTCAAAACTCACAGAGTGAGTGTGTGTTTAAGCAAAAGAATGATTGATAAATGGGAGTATTGATTTCTTGTAGCTTGATGGGTACATAAAGCATTGGGTTTTGTGTTTTTGTGTACAATTTGCTGTTATTAGACATGCATCAGACAGTCCTCCTCTGTCTGTTTTTAATCCTTTCTTAAAACCAATCTTTTCTCCTTGGCTTTTGAAACCATGTGAGATGTTTGAATATATATTTTTTTATTCTGTTGTTTTTATTTGGTAGTGACTTATTGTTCTTGTTTTTGTTGTTTTTAATTGTATGGCTTTTTATGTTTTTGTTTGTTTGTTTGTTTTAATGTATTCTTGTATTTTATTCTTTTATTTGGGTTTATTTATTCTTCTGTACAGCACTGGTTTTTTTTTTATACAGTTCTATGTCTTTTAATCTATTCCGTATTTTATTCTTTCATTTTGGTTTTATTTATTCTTTTGTACAGCACTTTGGTCCACTGTGATTGGTTTTAAAGTGTTTTACAAATAAAGTTGGATTAGATTAGATTAGATTAGATTAGATTAGATTAGATTAGATTAGATTAGATTAGATTAGATTAGATTAGATTAGATTAGATGTATTTCGGCTCAAATTTACTTAGGGGGTCAAATGAGTGGCCATTTTTGTCAAAAAAAAAAGTTGTAAGAAATTCATTGAACTGTGTTGAAATAATGCTAATACATTTGTGCACAGACTATTGATATTATTTGACAGTGGAAGCTCTATTTTCAGAAATATTAGATTTTGAATAGCACGTGCATGTGAAAACTTTTGCTGGTGGACGGACGTGACATTACCCATGATGCTCTGGTCAGTACCAGTACTTTATTAGTAATAAACTTATATACTTACTATTGCTAATTCTCCTCTTATTCATAAATGTTAGTATTGTGGATCTAAAACAATAACAGCTGACACAAAAACACAAAATGTGGCAGTGGACGGATGTGACATGGTTGTTCCGGATCCCATCATACTGATGCTCGGCAGCCATGTCAGCGTTTCCACAAATGATCCCTGTGCAAAAACTAGGATGAGAATTATTTATTGTATATTTTATCATCATACTAAAGAGTAAATAACAATATAGAATTGTTATTTCTTTTTAAAAATGCTTATTATTAGAAAACTGTGGATTTAAAAAGTGACGTGTGACATTCTTAATGTATGTATTGGCGTAACATAAGCAGGATGGATCAGCACCATACTCCATATTGCAACCTGTAAAAATAAAACATGTGATATGTAGGATAGAATCTTGTAAGAAAAATTGGGGAATCTAAAAGAATAGAATATTTGTTTTTTGCAGGTAAATTCAGTTCAAATATAACTTGGCCATTTGTGACATGAAAATATAGCATTAATTGTGATGAAATTGGACATTTTTGAGCTGAAAACATAGTTCATATGAGCATCAACATGTTGAACAGAACTGAAATCCTGTAAATTTGCATAACTTGCATTTACCAACACAAAGTTCCTTTGGGGATTCACTTATATTGATTTCTTATGCACAAAGACATAAATAAGACCTCTAAGCAAATTTTAGCCAAGTGAGACCACCATGATGCAAACATAGTAGGTCAGATTTACATGAGCTGGAAATAAGCGAGAAATCTTTCTGTATATTACATGTATAAGAGTAAAAAAAAAACAAAAAAACAATGTATCTGCTTTTTGGCCTCTGATAAAAATGGTGATGAACTGGTGTGTTTGAGTCACCACTGTCTTGTGTGAAAGTCACAAGGCTTAAACTCAATGGTCTGGATAAATATGCTTTCATTCTTTCTTTCCAGTGCTTTTTTTCTGCTTGGCCACTAGATGGCGTAAAGGTATTGCTGGCCTCCTGATGTTTGCCATGAGTATTTCAGTTATTTAAACTGACCCAGCTGCACCGCAAATAATTTCAGATGAATCACAGTGGGATAGCACAGAATGCAGTTTCCATGGATACTGCCTTCCTCATTTGGTCAATCTTAAAATCTAAGTGACTAAATGGAGAAGGACAGCTTCAGGAAAAATGTCTGCTTCATATTTTCCACATAGTAAAAAATGATAATACAATGAAAAAACAAAAAGGAAAAAAAAAAAAAAAAAATCAGAAAAGTGTTACACTACAAATTCAGAGGATACAAATGCTGGTGGTTGTGACTTGACTTTGCCTGTAATCTGTGCATTCTGCTTCACTGGACTTTGACTAACTTATAAATTACAGACTGAAACATCTGTACCCTGAAAAGATCTTTCACATCTAAGTCAAAGTCACACAACAGACCACACACGCTCACAAACAAATAAACACAAAGAGTTGCCACAGTGCAAATTTTGTCTGTGATTCTGGTCCCTGCAGTATGACTCATGTGTTTCAGGGACATGACTGTGACTCATAGCCTCCACCACAGTAATGCAACGACGAGAAGACCCGTTTAGGACAATAATCATCAACGCTCACAGAGTCGTTTTCACTTTTAGAATCCTGTACATCTTAGACAATCGGACAAAAATAGAAAAGTCTCAATTATGCACGCAAAAGACTTAAAATGAGCATTTCCAGTACACACTTAGAGTTTTCTCTAGTATGTCATTAGATAGAAAAAAAGTATCTTCACTTGTACCTTCCAGTGTGCAGCATAAATCACATTTAGAGCTGGAGACACTGAGATCAAACACTTGTCTATTAACCTTCAGGGGATAAAAAAAAAGATGAAAAAAATATATTTATCAGGGATTGATTGCAGAGAGTGTGACAAACTTGTGATCACAGTAATACTTGAAGTTGTGTTACTCATGTATGCACAAATACTCTGGATGTAAAACTGAATTTAACACGGACAAAAGCTCGAGGCATTTGTACGCAATTAAAGCCCTCTGAGATTCTTCAATAAACAGCAGAAATGCAAACAAAATCCATGTTTTAGGATTTAAATATTTAGTTTGATAGTTAAAAGGATTCATATTAAAAGTCGGAGTAATCTTGTAAACACAAGCAAATTAAGTGCGAACACAAAACTCCTTGTTCCTTGAACAAACTGCACAAAAGAGTCTCTTACATGACTGTAGGACTTTAATTACACTGTGGCTCTAACAAGAACAAGCAACAAAACATCCCCTTTACATATTTTTTTCTTTTTTTTTTTTGCTTTTGGCAAAACAAAAGCACAATGTGATTCTCAACACAAATTAACCGTGGCAGATTCACATGCAATCTGACAAAATATTCTGAACATTTTTGTGATATTTGACACTATTTAGGGTATTTTAGGAAGTGCTGTCCAAATGTATACTTGCACCATTACTCATCAGACTAAACCTCCCATTCCTAACAACCATCACAACATCCATCAACTGTTTATTGAGTCAATTACCAAGAAACAAATTTGGAGTTTTTTTTTTTTTTTTTTTTTTAAGAATAAGTTGTGAAAAACGAGCACCATAGCTGAAGGGGTAGGAGGGGGAGTGGTTGGAGATGAAAGGAGCCTTATGGAGGAGGGAGAGAGGGTGTGGTGAACCACTGTATAAAGCATCCTTTGCATCCATTTCTCCATCACCACAGATCGTCCAAGGCTGACTTCCACTCTCCACACTCCTACAGTCTCAGAACTAACTCCGGTGAGTACAAGAAACAGAACAATGTTCTCTTTGTTGCTTTGTTGTGTTTACTGACTTCATGAGTTTGTCAGAAAACTCATTTCTAAGTCAGTCTTACTACTGGCTGCTTTTCTTTTCTTTTCTTTTCTATGTTGTGAAACAGAAAAAGGACAAATTATTTGCAGCGAAGTTGTAATATTTGTGTTTTTCCTTTGTCCTTTGTGGTAGTTGTGTGTTTTTTTCCTTGGAATCTCTAACTTTTCTTCATTGTGTGATGAATTTAATTTGCAGCCAATGCTTCTCATTTTTCTTCAGTGACGTTGCTAACTCTAACCTGCAGTGTTTTACTCTCATGCACGGCATGGTCAAAAAGCTGCGTCAAGCTCTGATATTAAAATGCAGAAACATTTAGATTTTGAACATTATTATCAACAGTATTCATTTAGTGTTGTTTCTCTCCACAACTCCCATTTGTTTTCAAATCTCTGATGGCACATTTTCCTCAGCATGCCACACCCCAGAGAGGGAACAACCCTGTGTAAGTCAGAATGCGACCTGGACTCACTCTCCTGGGGTCATGGAGTCAGTGGAAAAAACACTTTTTAGACCTACAATGTTAAGAGAACAGACCTGGAACATCACTACTGGGACTTGAATCAAGTCTTGACCTGCTTCTTTACCTGGTTCAATTGAGTTACCAAGAGAGATTAAAATGTTGCCATAACAATGTCCTGAGTCTCTCAGTAGAGACGTTGCGTTAGAGGCTGGTGACACTGGGAAATAAGAGTGTCTGGGCCCTGGTGGAAACCTGGGGTTTATTTTTATACAACGCCATGGAAAACCAGAGAAAAACACTGGCAATGACGTTAGACACTACTTCCTACTTAAGAGCTCTTGATAAATAAACATTACATTCTTGCTAAATAACAACTTTATCTCATCACGTACTTTTATTTGCTGCCTTTAGGTTCCATTGTCTTTATGATTATTGTCAGACTGAATACTCATAGTTCTAGTGAGTGGAAAAATACCACTGGCAAAATCAGTGAAGCAGAGAGGCTTGCAATTGGATAACTCTGCATTTTGAAACGCAATACTCGAACTTAAAAAAAAATAAATAAATAAAAATGAAATAAACTTAAGCAGAAGCAAATGGAAATTCCCAGTTCCAATCTTCACTCCAAAATAGCTTCAGATGTCTGCTCAAACCACTCCCTAAAGTTTGTGGATATAAATGATGTCCTTTGTTAACATTCCAAAATTGACCACAGCACCACATGATTTAGTTAAAATGAACAAGTCTGGGTTTGTCCTCTAGATGGAGTCATAGCAGCATGGAATGGAAGCCTGATCCCAAAGCATCTGAACAGCTCTCTCAGTTAATACTCTGAAGATGTGCATGAAAAACACAGTAGATATACGTGGAAAAGATAGTATAGAGACAAGTATGGAACAACACTATCACACCTTGTATATACTTTCACGACAGGATGATCTACAATGAAAATGGTCTTTCTTTTCACAGGTCTCATCATGTCTGACACCATGAACGCTATGACTCTCCTCATCGAAGTCTTCAACAAACATTCTGGGAAGGAGGGGGACAAGACCACCCTGAATAAGGCAGAGCTGAAGGAGCTGATTCAGGCTGAGTTTGGGGATTTGCTGGGGGTGAGTGGCCTGTCCTCTGAGCCCTGGACTATCAACAGGAAGTTTGAATACAATGGTTTACTGTACATGTGTATCCTAGAGTTCTGAATTGTGTACTTTTTTTTTTTTTCTACAGAAAGCCAATGACAAGGCAGCATTAGACCGCATCTTCCAGGACCTGGACAGAAACAAGGATAACAGCGTGGACTTCAACGAGTTCATCACCCTCATCTGCTGCCTTACTCAGATGTGCCATGAGTACTTCACCAGCAAGAAATAGGGATCCAGGCGCCACCTTGGGGCCGACATAATGATCCCACTGTGACAATGAAGTGTCCCTTTACAGCTGTTTCAAAGGAAGAAATATTTACTATTACGCTCAAGCACCATTAGCTAAAACACAATAAAATGACCATGAAATTGAAATGAGATATATTGCATTGCAAATTAAAATAAATTTTTTTAACAGTTGACTTGTGCACTCTGTGTGGTACCTGCCGGGGGAATGGGTCTGCAACGCTCTGCCATTACAGGATTAGTACTGGTTACACAGACGTGTCAGCACCACAGTCTGAATAAGCTAATGAGAGGTGTGCTGCACACCCAAAACACCTTCTGTGGTCACATTATGTTGATTTTAGACTTTTCATGGATTAACTTCATGAAAGGAACAATAGCCCATCCCTGCAGGTTATGACAGGAACTGTGTAAATGGTGTTGTTTGTATTAAACACAGATGACAGAGGTATTTAAATAAGCAGGCCGCAGTGTTAGCTTTTCTTACATTTAGTTGTTTTAGACACAATACATATTATTGGAGCGACCTCAAAAATGAGTACTTAAATGCAAAGAAAAAAAATTATAATCTATATTATAAGTGTGTGTGTGTGCGTGTGTGCATGCGTGTGTGTGTGTGTGTGTGTATGTGTGTGTGAGTGAGTGTGTGTGTGTGTGTGTGTGTGTGTGTGTGTGTGTGTGTGTGTGTGTGTGTGTGCGTGCGTGTGTGTGTGTGACATGAAATTCACACAAAATCCAGAGAGGGCTGACTGCTGCAGTTTGGTATACTAATGTAATTTTGGTCAAGGAAGAGACTAGTGAAAATGGCAAGTTGATAGGACTGATATTGTGGGAGATATTAGTAATTTTGGAATAAAATAGCCTTACAATCACACTGCTATGTCCAGAACACTTTGGTGGTGACTGCTTGACAAATTCTGTAGAGCATGTGCAAATACACAACAGCATAAAAACTACCACATCTAGAACCCATATGGATTGCCACAGGTCAATATGCTACTGTATAAATCAGGGGTGTCAAACATGCGGCCTGCAGGCCAAATCCGGCCCACCAAAGGGTCCAATCCGGCCTACGGGATGAACTTGGATAGTGTAAAAATTACACTGAAGATATAATCAACCAAGAGTGTTAAACTAGTTTTAGTTCAGGTTCCACACACAGGCTATTGTGATCTCAAGTAAAATAATAACATAATAACCTATAAATAATGATTTCAAATTCTTTTCTTGGTTTAATGTGGAAAAAATATCATGTTATGCCCATGAATAATGACAACTTCAAAATTTTCTTCTTGTTATAGTGCAAAAACTAACATTAAATTATGAAAATATTTACATGAACAAATTATCCTTTAACAATAAAATGAGAATAACCCTAAAATGTCTCAAGAAAATTTTGTGCAATTTTAACAATATTCTGCTTGTTACTAAATGTTTTGTGCTGTTATAGAACTGATCCGTAATGCACATGTATAAGTTGAGGCATAACATTGTAAAAATTGCACTTAATTTTCTTAAGAAATTTCAGTTTTTTTCAGATAATTCACATCTTTTTTGTTTGGATAGTTTGTAAATGTAAATATTTTCATAATTTAATGTTTTTCAATTTTTTGTTTTGTTTCTTTTGCACTAAAACAAAGAGGAAAATATAGGAGTTGTCATTATTTATGAGTTATTATGCTATTATTTTTTTTGGTTCAGCCCACTCGAGGTTAAATTGGGCTGAATGTGGCCCCTGAACTACAATGAGTTTGACACCCCTGGTATAAATAGTTAGACAATTGGTGCTTTATTGGAAGTAAGTTGTAGATTAAAAACTGAATTGAATCTTTCAATGTAATTGTGAATTTTGCTGTTTGTGTGTGTTAGCTTTACACAGTGCAGTTCAGATTAAATATCTCAGAGATTTACATGTAAAGAGAGAAAATTATTTAGACTCAGAATGCTTTTTTAATCTCAGATGCAAATACTGTTGCAGATACTTTAAGAACAGTAGAAACTGAAACATACATATATAAATACTAGTACAAAATACTCAGAACAGAAGAATAAACATTCCTGAAAATACACAAATCTAAAATAATATATAGATTTAAAATATGTGGTTCTGAATGAGCAGAGGCCAAATATACAGAGTTCAGTAGTATTACTCAGTACCAGGTGGAATTATTACACACTGAGAAAATGCAATAGGATGTTGTCCAGGTCAGTCTATTCACTCAAAATGTCTGACATTCTGGGGGACAGATTATATATTATACTGGCCACAGGCAGGAATAATTTCCTGTCATGCCTGTAAAGGTAACTCCTAAACCTCATGAAATTTCATTTTAACTCTTACAGTTTTCCACAGTGGTGCAAAGTTTATCCCTTCACCTTCTTCAACCAGTAATCAGTTTTGCAGACCACAGTAGAGGATTCATGATTGTGTGATGAGTGACAGATTAAAACTCATTGACTACTTTTAACATCATAATTTTTGGCTGTGATGAACAGTTGTGAAAAGTACTAATACCACACTGTAGAAATACTTCAGTACAAGTAATGGTTCAGCATACTGTACATTCAAAATATTAAGCAAAAGTATGGAATCATGATCAGTATAATAATGATAATTTATGATCATTTAAATATGAAATGTAAAAGTAGTCATTGTAAATAACAGTACTTGTCTGTGTTTAACTTTTATACATAACTTTTTGGGATTTATGTTAGTGCGGCATTAACATTTACATTTTACTGATGTAGATGTTCATTTGAACTTCTATTAACACTATTGGTGTGCAGCATAAATTCTCTAAAATCATCATGTTTTTAATGTTGCTGTCTTGTAAGAACAACGTATATCTAAAAAGTCAATTTATCATAAACCCCCAATAATATGATTATACATATAGAATGAATGCAGGGGGTCGTTTAAAGGGTTTATGGGCCATTCCACCAAATGGGTGCCATTTGCTTGTTATAACTCTTCCAAATTAAATTTCATTTTTTATCATTTTTCAACACTGAATCTAATAACACACATGTTTAACTATTCAAAATGTGTTTTGGTCAATCTCAGGCAACTTTATTTCATTTTTTACAAGGTTTTTAAGCGGAACATGATTGCATTTTTCTCAGTCCTGTTACCAAAACTCATGTGACATTTAAAAAGCACACTTAAAAGCTTGTCAACTGATTCCTTTGTTTTCCTCTCGACAAAGCGTTTATTTTAAAGAAGGGGTTGGTTACATGTTAAAATAATTCATATTTGTGAATAAAAAATCACTATATATGCACGCAAGTTGTAATTTTCTTAAACCTGCAAAGTCATTTTTTCATTTTAAAGGAGACCTAAACCTCAAATTTATCAAAATATTTATGATGCAATTCTTTAAATACTGGACAAAGAATGAACCACATATTTTTGAAAAAATCCGGTGGTTTTATTTTATTTTTTAGAAAAAGTTATTTAGTAACATGAATGAACATTGGGTAAAAGGAATGAGTGTTCATTTGAGTGTGTGTGTTAGGGTGGTCCAAAAAAATTTTTTTTAAAGATTCTCTGGATTAGAACCCTGCATTTGGTTCTGTATCTGGCCAAATTACTTCGGTCCAAATTTTATGCAAATTAATTAATATTTAGAGGTTGCACAAGACAGGTGAAGATTGCTCTATATGGATTAAGAAATTGGATTTTCTCAAGAAACCTTTCAGTTCTTAATTTTGTTAAAAACATTCAGTGTCAAGACATTTAGAGCTGTCAGACAAATAAGAGTGGGGTAGAATGTACATTATTTGCCAATGAGAGGAGTTCAAGTGTAGAGTTGCAGAAAATGGAAAGTAAAAACTGTAAACTGAGTGGAGGTACTTTGTTATCACACATTCCACAACTGGTGATGGATAATAATGTCTTGAGGGCTGACAACCTGCAAGCTCTCATTCCAAGAAAACACGCCTCTCGGGTCTTAAGTTAGTATAATGAAAACATTTATTTCACATGATAGTATCACTGATTCATATCTTTTGAGAGTCACAAGGCAGCAGAGGGTGAATGTGTGAAAAGATGTTTGGAAAAAAAACAAACAAAACAAAACCAAACATATGAACGTGACCTCATGGTGCGTTCAGGTGCATTCATTAAATCGGAAATAACACATTCCAAAATGTTAATTAACTTAATACTAATATAAACTTAACATATGTTTGCTTAGCTAACACTTTCCAGGATTATCCTCACTTTCTCTTGACAGGCTGAGTTTCAGACTGTCCAGACTTTCGGTGACGCCCCCGGGAAGTCACGTTGTGGGCCCGTATCTCGTGACGCTACCGAGGGGCGGGTTATCAACAACAGAGTGGGTCTGTGGAGGCAACCTTACGGAGCGACAGAGCCGGAGTGTTGTTTTCAAATTGCTAGAAGACACCGACTGGAGGGGGGTAGGGCCTACGGAGAAGATGGCGGATGTAGAAGGAGATGAAACTCGGCCAGCTTTCCCTGCATCGGCGTCCCGTAACGGCCCGGTTGTCGGTTCGTCAGCGGGCTCCGGAGGCCACACGGCGGCCACGGTCATGTCGGGTCCGCGGGTGGTGAGGATCGTCAAGTCGGAGTCGGGCTACGGTTTCAATGTTCGCGGTCAAGTTAGCGAAGGGGGACAGCTCCGGAGCATCAACGGGGAATTGTACGCCCCTCTTCAGCATGTCAGTGCTGTTTTACCCGGGGGTGCGGCGGACCGGGCTGGGATAGCGAAGGGTGACCGGATCCTGGAGGTGTAAGTACCCATTCACGTTAAAACCTGGTTGTTAGCACGGTATGCTAGCTACCAGTTAAGCTAGCTTGTGTTGATCTAATTTCAAGCATGTGTTAACGTTAGCAATCAAGATATACGTCACTGGCTGTTATGACAACGAAAGTAGCCGTTTATGCCCCTATCTAGTAATGTGTCTATGTTGTAGGGGGAAGGTACGTAAACATAGAAAAATTTCGGCTCAACAAGCTAGTGCTAGTTAGTTAAAGACAGAGCTAACCGCCTTACATAAGTTGGACAACAGCCTGTGCATGTTGATTAGCTTTAATGCTAGCCTGTTAGCACCCAGGTGGCTAACATCTTTTGGTGCTAGCCCAATTTGCGCAGTGACTGCTTCAGTGTTGATGAATTTTAAATGCCAGACTTGTTGACATTGCTGTGTCATATTTACAGTAGGGATGAGTAGTTTGACCCCGCCTGGAGACAGCGGATGGCAGTGTTGTCACTCAGATTCAGCATCATCCTGTCTGAGTGCGTGTCTGTCTGCTGAACCGCGGGTCAGACTGCTCCTCATGACAGGCATGTTGTTTACATGGGTCGGTTCGAGTGGCCTGGTGTTCCTGCCCTTTATCCTCTGTCTGTGTCCTTGAGACGTTTTGATTTACATGATTGGATCCTCAAGATACCTCGCAGAAGTGTTTGCCAGGAAAAGTAGTGAGCAAATGAGCAGACTGTTTGTAAAAACTGCCCTGGATGAGAGGCTAGTTACAACACTGAGCCTTAATGAAAGTGATCAAATATGCAAGTAGTCATGAATCTTTTCTTGCTTTAAAATCTGGTATATGTAAGTCAGTTATCTTTGTCCACATGGAGCTTTATTTGCAGACATTTAAAGTTTCTTAATGATACTATTCCTTTATGTTGTGGCAAATATTTAATCAGTTATTAATATGAATAGCCGATTTTGTAATGAAATTCTATGCATATGGTTGTTGAAGTCCATATAAGAGGCCAAATAAATGTCCTGATGTAAGGTATGAACAACAGAGACGTTTTTACTAAAGGCCAAACTTTTATGAAAACAGAAGAGAAACAAAAAAGGAAGAACACTTGTCTCACTATTACTTGCTGAGGCATCAAAAAGGTTTTACTCAACCTGTGTTCTTGCCATCTGTGCTGCTAATCTAGCTCATCGGTCATATGACAGAACCAGCAGTTATCATGTGACTTATTAACCAGCTTGACTACTTCACAGAATCTTAAAAGATCATTTAGTTACGTACGTCGTCAGAATTTCACTAAAGTTTTATGAACCTCAAAAGAAACTTGGAAAGGTGTGATTTATTGTCTCAGTATCTCTAGACTCACTGCTTGAGTGTAGTTCCTGTTAAACATTAGGAAGAAAAGAATGAATTGCGTGTGTAGTAGTAGTGAGTGTTGTAATTTTGAGATGTCAAATTTTCCATCAATTAAGTTTCTATTAGTCACATGCTTTGCTCTTAGGTCATAACAGAAATTTTGCTATTTAAAATATTTGGCTGATTCATGACTCATGATTTAGTCTTGCAGAAAGAATTTTGTTTGTGCTACTGGTCTTTTTTACACAAATCACCATAGCATTACACAACTTATTCACATATTAAAATACTATAAATACTGCTGTTGAATTATTTTTCTCTTCACTTTCTACTACTTTTAGTGCTTCTGAGTAACTGACACATTTTGTGACTTTGTTCTGTTTCTGTTATTTCTCTTGGCAAAGATAAGAATAATATCAGAGTGGGTGTTGTGACCAAAAATTCAGCCTTTTAGTTTCACTTTTTGTTCACTTCTTGCTTCCTTAATGTTGTTTTTCCATGCAACAACACAATCTCACAGTCATGTCCGGGCCATCATTGTTTTTATTTTCTGCTGATTTGCTCATGTGCATTATTGACTTTCTGATTTGTGTTAATACACTGATAAAGGTTATAATCAACAGTAGAGACAGGTAGTGGACAGATTCGTGCTTGTGCTTGCTCCTGCCTTTCCTGTGTCCGTCCCGCTGTTTCTCTTTGGAAGATTAGCAGAGACACCTGATGCTCGTGCCATCTGGCCTCAGCAGAGTCAAGTAGGGAGGTGTCTCACAGCACCAAAGAAGAGGGAGACAGTGTAGTAGATCTGGTTGCTCAGCACTCCCATTATTCTATTTATGAATGGAGCACAAAAACACAAAAAGTGACACTTGCATCGTGTTTGCAGCACTGATAAGATTGTCAACGAAATTATGACCAGCTGATCTCATCCCCTTTGGGCACAGCTGAACGCAGTGATCTGTTTACTTTTTATCTACAGGAAAAATCATCTGCCACGTCGCAGCATTAATTCACACTGTCTGCAGATCCATACAATTAAAGTTTTCTAAATGTTAGACCTTAGAGGCTTTTAAATTACCATACATTTGATTTTTAATTTAATTTCTTCATCTTTTTTTTCCCCTAGTAAAGTGTTTTGGGAGTGTTCTTAGTTTGATTGTAAAGCCCTTTGAAATATAAACAAAAACTGAATTGAATCTAATTTTATGTATCAGTCTTTTAGCCTCTTTTTGTTAAAGTGGACCAGGCTCCTCTCCAAGAAAGTCCACAGTACAAATAGAGATAAATCAACCTCGAGAT
Source organism: Sphaeramia orbicularis (assembly GCF_902148855.1). Lineage (NCBI taxonomy): Eukaryota > Metazoa > Chordata > Actinopteri > Kurtiformes > Apogonidae > Sphaeramia > Sphaeramia orbicularis. The sequence continues at coordinate 46,138,405 of NC_043967.1, read as the reverse complement.
GACGTTTCACAGACTATCAGTGTCAGCTAAACCTGCTCCGATGGCGTCTGACAGTCAGTGTCAGGCTTCACAACTGGAATTACTGACTTTTTGGGGGAAAAATACAAAAGATACACCTCCTCTTACCTAATTTTATGATTACTCTGATATTAAGTCTCATGTTTATTGATTAGAATTGTTTTGACTGATGTCCATTGAGTCAGATTTGTTTACTTAGGAATTCATCACTTTGACCTAGATGTTAATAAAGTTTTTGCAGTGTCAGTTACTTTCAGGGGTGATGGCAGCTTGTTTGTGTCTAACTACTGCTTTTATATTCACTTGACCTCCAGTTGCATATCTTTAAACCTACCACCTACCTAATAGACTGATATTTTCTTCATAATTGAATTTACCTCCTGACAAATGTACATCAGCCTAACTCACTATTTTTCTGCTATTGTAGAGGATCATGTAAATCACGTTTCCTATATCTGTATTATCACAAAACACAATATGCTTAAAACAAGTCTTAAACTTTGCTTAAAGATTATACTGAGGCCACAAAGCGTGAAAGTTCAATGTCTGATACTGTTAGAAACCTCGTAATATGATCCTGTGTGAAAACATTGCAGAAATCATTTCGCTGACTTTCCCTCCTCCTTCTCCTTCAGTAATGGGGTGAGCGTGGAGGGTGCGACGCATAAGCAGGTGGTGGACCTGATCCGAGCGGGAGAGAAGGAGCTGGTCCTGGCGGTGCTGTCGGTTCCACCCCAAGAGGCTGACGGGTTGGAAGGAGGAGAGGACGTCCAACCCAACTATGACTACAGTGATAAGCAGGCCGTGCCTATCTCCATACCCACCTACAAACATGTAGAGCAGCACTCGGAGAGGTTTGTGGTGAGTGCTGACTTCAGTTTTTCAAAAAAGTCAAGTTGCCTGCCCTCAAAACTTAACACACACCCAGTTATAAGTTATAAATGTGTAAATGTGTTTTTTTCTTTCTTTGTGGGTTTTACAAAACCTGTAATTTTTCAGTATCACTGGGTTTCATGCATTCTTAAAGTCAATTGGATTTTGATGAAATTGTATTTTTAGGTTGCATTAACTTTTTTTTTATTTTGTTCCAAACATCAGCACAAATTTGCTTTGGTCGCATTTTTACAAAATGTCTTGTCTCATGGAAATATTAGACATCTGGAAGTAGGAAGTTACAATAGTTTCCGTATTTAGTTAAGTCTAAGTTCAATGAGACATGGCTCAACAAATGCACTTGAACCACATGGCTGAATTATGCTGAAAATAAATAATTTGATGCTCACTGCATCTTGTCCAAGAAAACACACCTTCACACTTCATTTGCCAGTACAGACATGAAAAATAGAAATGTACTTAAGTCTTTGGCTACCCTAGGCATGTTTATTTTTGCAGGAATGTTATAAATGTACATGTTTATTTCTTAGTGTCTTTATTGAAGTACTACAAGACAGGACAGAAAATATGTGGACAGTATTAAAAACACACAAAATTAACTAAATGGCTTGAAAAAGTAGCTAAAAAATGCTTGACATGTCTAAATTAAACTAAGTGTAATACAGAGACTGAGACATGCATGTGTACTAAATGGTCATTCACATTTTGCACAGTTCTGTAGGTCTGAAATAATATTGTAATTGTGGTCTTAAAACTGTTTTAAAGCAGGCTTTGCTATCATTATGACACTTAAGTGCAAGATCTAAGTGTTTTTTCACAACTTTTAGCCCACAATTGCTTTACAGCTGTCGTTTTGTAATTTGATATTTTTATGGTGTAGAAACTTTCAAGGATTACTTGAAGACAGAGTGCTTATCTCATCACTGTACTGTTTTTTTCTTGTTAATGTTTGAGTGTAACAGGAGCGGCTTTTAGTTAAAATCCCCCAAACCGCCCAGAAACCTATGGAACAACTTGCTTAAATTAACTTGCACTTCTACTAGATGAACAAAGCTTGGATAAAAATTAGGAAAAAATTGTAACAAAGGATAAATAATACAGGCAATTATAAAAGTTGGAAAAACAGTACAAATATTTAACTTAGACAGTAATTTAAAAAGAAAGATCAGTAAGATCAGTGCAAAAGGTAGTTGATAAATGATGTCACATCTTGAAAATAGTGAAAATATTAATCCATAACAGCAATAAAAGCAGTAAAAAGGAGGACGGACCTAAATTAATAAAGTAATAGGTGGTCAGGATAGTAAGTAAAATAAAGTAAAAATAAATGAAAGGAGTACAAACTACGAAACAAGGAGTATAAATGCTAAAATAATTTAAGAAGTGATTTAAAAGAGGTAAAATATGCATTGTAATATTCATTGTAATTCACTGTGAGCTGACTGTCCTTTGTTTTCTGGCTGCAGGTGTATAACGTGTACATGTCGGGTAGACAGCTCTGCTCAAAGCGCTACCGGGAGTTTGCCATCCTGCACCAGAACCTGAAGAGAGAGTTCTCCAACTTCAACTTCCCAAAGCTTCCCGGTAAATGGCCGTTCTCCTTGTCTGAACAGCAGCTCGACGCTCGGCGCAGAGGCCTGGAGGAATATCTGGAGCGAGGTAGGGTCACTGGCCTGTAACCACACGTGTGCTGATTTTTTTTTTTTTTTTTTGTAAGTGAAGCCAAAAAGATGTTGAACTCCCGATCCATATGTTGTTCCAGGAAGCAGGGTTACAGCCTATAAAGACTGATGAGCAACAGTTAAATTATGTATATAGAACAGGATGTCTGCAGAGCCTTTACATTTGATCGTCCTATATCAAGGCCTTAATTATCGTTAAAATTGAGAATTAATCTTTAAATTTGACACTCAAAGGTCTTTAAAAATCCAGTCACAATAAATAATTTTTCCATATTTGCTTTGGAGAGAATTTGTCAAAATTGTGATTAGCCTTCAGCATTTTATCAGAACAGAGATGGGAATAAGTGGAGCCTCCAGTCATCATTAATGGATGGAGGGCTTCAGGTATTAGCTTTAGCAGCAGAAACATTAGTCATGGACAAATGGAAATGAAACATTAGCTGGACTGAAATATGGTTGCACTGTTATTTATGTGAATGTAAGGTTTTAAATTTGAGCAAAGACACCTTTAAAAATGTCCTAAAAAGTCTTAAGTTTGACCTCCACCCTGCAGACACACTGTAGAGTAAATACAGCAATCTGATTTATTGTGAAGATCCCGATTCTCTGTGATGTGTTTTACTGTAAATGTAACCTGAGAACTGGTTGTCGTCATCAGAAGTGGAAATATTTTTTTCCATGAAAACATACTGAACATTGTGACATTTTGCTGTCCTTTATTTAATTTGATTTTCTTTTGAGTTCACATTTTCTCTTCAATCTTTGTGTCTGTTTGTATCTAGTTTGCTCTGTACGGGTAATCGGTGAGAGTGACATCATGCAGGAGTTTCTCTCTGAATCAGATGAGGTATGCATCCCATTTCAAGTGTTTTGTCAACATTTATCCACAATTTAGTGTTAATGTTTGGCTTTTTTTTTTTTACGAGTGAGCTGAAATTCAATTAGTGATTTCTGGTATTTGACAAACAATCAAACAGTCAAATTTATGGCCTTGTTTGTGTTCTGAGGATCAGGAGATCAACAGAACAGAACTGCACATTTAATAAAGCATGTTTTTATGGCTTTTCATCAGATGAACAGAAGGTTTTGGTTTTGTTATTTGTCGTTTATATCCAAAAGGACTTGGTCACTACGGTTACACCTTTAATAAGCTTGAATTTCTAAGTCTCTGCATCTGTTCTTGTCCTTGTAGAACTACAACGGAGTGACAGATGTAGAACTGCGGATAGCTCTACCGGACAAAACCACCATCTCTGTGAGAGTCCGCAAGAACAGCACCACAGACCAGGTGTACCAGGTGAGATCACATGACATCTCCTAGGTTTATGCTCTCGTATACGTAGACATCTTCATTATTTAGATATTACCTTAGGTTTGACAGGGTTCGTACGGGTGCTTGAAATTCTTGAAAATGCTTGAATTTCAATGTTTTGTTTTTAAGGTCTGAAAAGTGCTTGAATTTTAGTTTAAGTGCTTGCAATTCTAACTCTATGATGTGATTTAATTAATTATTTGTAATATTAATTCTGCCAGGTTAGATGCCAAGCCAAAGCTACTTACAGAGAGGTAATGCATTGTGAAAAATAAAACTTTGTCAAAAATGTAAATTAGCGGGTGTTCTCAGGTCCACTCCAGGTAAATTTTTATCAGTGTGAGTGTCTGAAGAACCCCAGGTGGCTTCCCTTTTTGTGGATAAAACTTTGCGTTCTCCTTTTAATTTCTAAACTTTTTACTATTATGAAACATAATTTTAGATGTTTATACATCATTGTGATAAAAATGAAAAAATAATCATGAGTACATGTATTCCTGTAGAAATGTATTTTACCCCACTGATGAGGGGCTGTGCTGGAAACATTTGAAAATGACCCTTAAAAGTGCTTGAATTTGACCTTAAAAAATTTGTACGAACCCTGGATTTGATTCATGCGTTTGCAACATAACATTTCCATTTTATGTCCCTTTATAGCCTGTTGAGTAGTGCTTTTCTCATTTGGCTGACTTTGTGACTGTTTTGCATTTCCTGTAGGCTTTAGTGATGAAGATTGGAATGGACAGTATTATGGCGAGCTACTTTGCCCTTTTCGAAGTCATCAACCACTCCTTTGGTAAGAACTATTTATTTTCACACTACGATTTCCACAGGTCCCCAGGAAGTCTCAATAATCTGAATTTTAGACCTCAAATCTGCCATTTTACTATATGATTTGAACAAGTCTTACAACTGATTGGATTATGAAGTTAAAAGCAAATAGAACTGATGGAATCTGTTGGATGAGACCAAATGTTTTCAAGAACAAACCAGTCCAGCTGAACTTCCAAAACAACGAAGGATGAACAATGACCAGAGTAAATGAGAACTTAAACAGACATTATGAAGTTAACATTACTTTCAGAAAGCACTGTTAACATCAGTCTAAAGTGTTTTGGCAGATAAATGTTTTGGTCAAATTGTAAAAAAACCCCAAAAAACCTGCAAGACAAAGCAAACATAAATGGAATAAGTACGAATGCAAATTGTGCAGCGTGACCAGAATGTATTGGAGCGCACCCAGCAGTTCTGTGATGTGGTTTGTGGTCGGTCTAGTTTGGCTAACTAACTGATAATTAACCACTTTTAGAAGCTGAGTTCAGGTAGTTTCTGTTAGCAGTGCTTTCGTTTAACGTGTAAGTGCAGGTTCAACCGGATCTGTCCGGAGAACAAAATATTGAATTATTGGTTGAAACCTGCTGAAAAGAACAGAGTTAAGGCAGCGTCACCAGGGTCTTAAAAGTCTTGAATTTGCAAATCTGCATTTAATACCTTAAAAAAGTTTTTCAAAGGTATTAAATTTGAAGTTATGTTGGTATAGACTTGTTTGCTATATTGTGCGTAAATGTGTCTGCGAAATGTCCAAGCTGCAACGGAAGTAATGTTAGTCTACTCAGTTCCAACCTGACAATTTATATTGAAATTAGGAACCAGTTATTGATAACTTTGCAGCCACCAGTGTGAAATGATCACAGAACATTCAGCCTAACATGTGCAGATGTTAGTTGCCTGAGAAAGGTGACTTTGGGAACTTTAACCCTTTCATGCATAGTTGTCACTACAGCGGACAGCTATTCTACAGCTGTTCTCTTATATATTCATGGGGTTTGTTGTTTTAGTTCCATATCAGCCAACACAGCGGACACTTATGCACCATCCCATACACTGCAAGTCACACTATTACAGTAACTTTGCTGTTCTTGATAAACCTGATCTGCAGTAACATGTTTAAGTGTAAATCAATTGCTTGTCATTATTGTGAAACAGTTTGGGGTTTTTTTACATAAAGGTTTTTTTTTGTTTTTTTTTGCATATTATCTCCATGAAGTGAGTAATGACTAGTATTAGTGTACGTTAAAATGTGAGAAAACATCAGATTAGCTGCATTAAAAGTGTTGTTTCATAGTTTTCACATGATCTATCAGTAAATACATGCTTCTTTGCTTCAAAAATTAAATGCATTGTGTCAAACTGAGTGGGCATTTTTTGAACTCCATGGAAAAATAGATTCATAACAAAATTTTCAATCGCATTGTTTTTTTCATGCCTAAAGAGGAATAAAAACACTCAAGAAAATACATTTTGATTAAGGTTCTCATAGTTCATGCATGAAAGGGTTAAGGGACAGCTCACAAGCAAAAAGTAACCATTTATTTATTTATTTGTTTGTTTGTTTATAACATGCAAAGAAACTAAATAAAGCTAAACAGAGCAAAAGAAGACAAAAACAAAATAACATTTAAATGAACAGAATCTATCTTCAAGTACGTGCAAGTCTGAAGTTTGCACAGTCGAAAAGGAGTTGGAAGAAGTTGAAGCTTATGTGTACTTAAGTAACCATGGGAAAGTGCAAATGTAATAATGCCTGGTTGGAAAAAAGATCAATCTCGACCTGGTTGACACATGTGGAGGGGAACGGCTGTGAAATGGGCATTAAATTATGTTCTGAATAGTCTTAAAAAGGTCTTAAATGTAACTTGTAGAAACCTGTAGGAACCCTGTTTACCTTCAGCAAGAAAACATTCAAATGAGGAACTGTGTTATTTAAAGTCTGGTCACATACATAAAGCCCTCTGCGTGCTGACTTCATCACGAGTATTATTTATCTGGATGGAGTCTTCTCACTGGTTAATTTAGCGCCTTTGGCCTCGGGGTGTGTTCATTTCTAGACATCAAGGGCAGGTAAATGGGAACAGGTTAGAAATAAACATTTTTTTTCACTAAACAAACATCGCTCCTGTTCTTGACTCCTTCTCCTGGTTTTTCTTTTCTGTTTCAGTGCGGAAGCTGGCGCCTAATGAGTTTCCCCACAAGCTCTATGTGCAGAACTACACATCAGCGGTGCCGGGGACTTGCTTGGCGCTCCGCAAATGGTTGTTCAGCTTCCAGGAGGAGGAGCTGCTCCGAGACAACCCGCTGGCACTGCACTACTGCTTTCACCAGGTAATAACAATAATTGAATCCCGTCGGTATGGACTTAAGGGACCTCAGCAGAAAATTAGATCCGCTGGGTTTTTTTCCATCGTGGGTTTACATGTCCCGCTTTGAGCAGGAAACATATTGAAACAAGCCTGTAACGTATATATTTCCATCTGCACTTTCGGTCACGGGTGATTTAATTATTAAGTTATTTGACAGTCCCAAAGTTGCCTCAAGGGGCTGCTTTACCGTCATAAACTCCTCCATCCTTTCTGCTGCCATCATCACAGCTAATTATTACTGAAAATGACTTCGCTGGTTATTCTGTTAGTCCAGACATAACACGAGTGTTATTAGCAGTAGCATATGACGGCAACAGTCAGACAGATTAAAGCACAGCAGACGTTCTTATCAACTGTTTTTGGGAAGTCTTTTACAGAGATGACCTTTTCAATCATCGGTTTATGCAACAGGGATCTGAACTAAAATCATTTATCACCACTAAATGTCAAACTCATGTCTCACAGATGCCTATTACATGCCCTAATGATGAACTTCCTGAATACAAACAGGAAAAATAACTCAAATGTTACCACATAACTTGGAACATTCCTCAAGCTATGAAATCCTTTCCTGTTTTGTTTTGGTTTTTTTTTGTTATAAAGTGTGCACAGGAAAAAAAATACAATCCAAATGCAAATGTACATTAAAAATAGCAGCAACAGCAGTAGCCTACAGGCATCCTCTAACCAGCGAAGGTCAGTTACCTGAAGCATTCGAGGCATGTGAGGTTCAGCAGTGACCCAATAAAGCAGTGTCTAAAAGTAAAGTCAGCGCATGTAGCTGCTTGCACTCCTGACTAGCATGAAAACAGATCTACTCAGAATGTTTACAAGAGTCCATTGTTGCCCCTGGGAGACCTGTTTCTGCATGTATCATTTCTCTTAAATCTTTTATTGTTTTTATTTTGCGACCTCTGCTCCATAAATGGTGTTCTTTCTCCTTCCACCACCCCCCCCCCCCATGTCTGTCCAGGCATTGGATGATGTGAAGAAGGGATTCATAAAAACAGAGGACAAATCCTACCAGCTGCAGAAACTGGCAGAGCAGCGCAAGATGGCCACGGTCAGTCCCACAGACCAGTCTTTGTTCAGGGAGGGGGCGCGGGGATGAATACACTTTCTAACCCGCCGACCAGAGCCATCGCCAAAACGTTACCAGATAAAAACGAACGGGAAAACCAGGAGCCCTTTCACATTTCAGAATAAAGCTTTCTATGGCGTAAATACTGATACAGTCAGTGGGTTTATATTGACGGCGGAAAAACATTAACTGTAAAGATAAAACTATTTTGTCGCAGCTGAATTTCAACACTATTTAGTTAGGCAACGACTGTGTTTACCTGCACATAATATCCTAACTGTATTCCTACAAAGCTTTTTACATGGATAATATACCTGTTTACTCTGATTAGCAAAGTTTCTCCTCCTCCCTCTTTCACTCCTTCCTCCATTACCCTCATGGAAAGGTTTACACGGCCATATTTGCAAATATCCGAAAACCTGTTGATGTCCAAGTCTGTCATTATGTTTTAAAGTAGGTGTGTTTGTGCCTCGAATCAGAAATGCTGGCTTTTATTTTGGGCACGCATCGCCAGCTGCTTGGTTTGTGCACAACTTACAAATGAAACGACTGAGGTTATTAGTCACAACCTGCAGTAAAAACCCTAAGTGAGAAGCATATTATGAATCTATGCATGTTCATAAAAGCTGAATAATATCAACACTGGCTTAGCCTGAAAATACCACAGAATAAACCTTAATTCAGAATATCCAAATGGAATATGCTGCCTAAAATGCTCATATATTTGAATATTAATGTGCATGTAAACACAGTCAGACTTTATTAAAGGGGTCATATTTATCTAAACCCACTTTTATTAGTCTTTGGTTCATTTATTTGTGTATTTGGACCCTAATAGTTCATAAAGTTTGAATTTGAACCCTCCAGGTGCTGCAAAGCTATCTTTATATTCATTCCGGCAAAAATCGAGTGGATTTCTACAACCTGTTTTAATTCCTGCTTAATTTGTTACATTTTATAACTAGTTACATCACAACAATTGCACATATAAGGTCAAGACTTCAGACGAAGATTTCTCCGAGTACAACATAATTGTTTGTCAGCAGCAGCGGTTGTAGTAAAAACTGAAAATACTATATATTTTTAAAATATAATACAATCAAAAGAATGGAAAAACAACTTTTATTTTTGATTTGTACATGAATAATGAAATGAGTTTTTTTCTTTTTCTGATTGTGGATTCTCAATTGAATGTGAAAAGAACGAATGATACACAGATTTTTATCTTACAGCAGCAACATTTTGTCATATATCCAGTTTATTCATGTGCTGAATGCCTTTACATATACAGAAACATGTAGAAGTCATAGTCCAACATTTGGTTTGTTAGTTTATTAAGGTTCTCAAGAACAAAAATACACATTCCTCAGTCTTATAATCTGGATACATGTGAAGTATGTACAGCAGGAAAAGCAAGTTTCAGGGGAAAAAACAGCTTCTATAAATGAAAGTGATCATATTTAATGTGACCTCCATTTTAACCCTTTTGTTCACACAATATGAGATTTATTGCATTAATTTCCTGATCTTTTATTCTAGGTTTCATTCAACTAATGTCAGATGTTTCTAATAGTTTGTGCTGCCTCTTGTCATGGGGTCAGAGGTCACGATAAATAGTGACTTTAATTTTTACAACACATTTAATTCAGATTTCTGTGTCAATTTTTAAGGCTTTGCACATATTTCTTCTATTTCCTTGTACCCAAAGAAAAGAGAATGAGAAATAAATATGTATGATCATGTTCATTTCAACCCTGCAATAACAGCAATCCTAATGGTAGCCTTATACATTTGCACACTACTGTAAATATCTGAATAATTACCATCAGGTCCTGGTTTAAACTGTTATTTTTAATTGTTATGTGACTGTCGTGTGTCCTTTGTGTGTGTTAGTACCTGAGCCTGTTGCGGTCATGTGAAGGCTACAACGAGGTGGTGTTCCCCCACTGTTCCTGCGACTCCAGGAGGAAGGGGCACGTCATCACCGCTATCAGCATCAATCACTTTAAGCTGCATGCTTGCACAGAGGACGGCACACTTGAGGTGAGTGTTTCTATATTTGCGTTCGCCAAAGAGGAAGAGCGGTCCTTATTTAGTTTTTACCTTCGAGGGGAACATGGTGGTTGTTTAGCTGAAAGGGGTCATATTTTGCTAAACCCACTTTTATTAGTCTTTGGTTCATTTATTTGTGTATTTGGACCCTAATAGTTCAAACAGTTTGAATTTGAACCCTCCAGGTGCTGCAAAGCTATCTTTATATTCATTCCCTGCAAAAATCTTGTGGATTTCTTCAACCTGTTTCAATTCCTGCTTAATTTGTTACATTTTATAACTTGTTACGTCATGACATTTGCACATGTAAGGTCAAAGCTTACAGTAAACGTTTCTCCGAACACCCCATAATTGTTTGTCAGCAGCAGCGGTTGTAGTAAAAACGGAAAATATGTCCAATCTTCGAGCCGATTACCTAAAATGTTCAGTTGTTGGTTGTATTAACAAACACAAGTGGCTGAATGGGACAGAGAAGCACGGTCAACAACCTGGAGGGGGTGGGCTCATTTGCATTTAAAGGGCCAGCGCTCAAAACTACCTTTCTGGTGTCATTACTCAGAAATAGGGTTGAAGATGGACCTGTGGAGTTGAATTAATGAAGAATTCAGACCCAAGCAGAGCATTTACAGTTTATGCAGACCACAGGGAAATGTTTAAAAATGCATAATTCCATTTAAAAAAAGTAAAATGTCACTCCTTTAAACGCTGTCAACTGTGTCCCCTCAGAACCAGGTGATAGCTTTCGAGTGGGCGGAGATGCAGCGCTGGGACACTGACGAGGAAGGGATGGCGTTTTGTTTCGAGTACGCAAGAGGAGAGAAGAAACCTCGCTGGGTGAAGATCTTCACTCCATATGTGAGTGTGCAGACGTCGGCTCTGCTGGCCAATATATCATTAACTGTTTATATTGTATGTGAAGTAGTGGAAAAAAAGCTTTCAAACACTCATAAAGTTTTACACAATCTCAAATATCATGTTGACATATTTGTGGAAAAGCCTTTTTTGTTTTTTTTTTCTCATTTTGTTTTTATTGAAAAAGATAACAAAATATGTCCAACATTACCTTTCATACAGATGTTATCTAGTAGAGCCATTTTTGTATTTCTTATTTTATACATACAAAAGTGTAAAAGAAAAACAAACAAAAAAAAACCCAAACATATGAAGTGGGTGCTTCGTTTCGGTATTTTTCACTTAAAAACAATCACAGCGTTACAGTACCTCTAGGTTCTTTAAACATTACACATTTATGCTGAATAACATAAAAAATAAATATAGGGAGATTATAAAACAGACATTTTTAGAGGAGTGATACAAATTCTGGGTGGCTGGAGGATACAAACTTGATCAATTTGTCCCAAATATGATCAAATTTATCCCTCTGGATTCTGATGGACTAAGTCCTTTTTTGTGTTTCAGTGTGTTCCAAATTATTATTTTTTTGTTTATTGTTCACAAGGAAAAAAAAACCCCAAATGGACAGTTTCAACATGTCATGTCCTGGATGTGTTTCATTATTTTGCTGAAACATCCAGTTTTCACCCCAGTACAACAGAGCATGTGCAGTAGGAGAATGGAACAATGACGTACTGATTCTTACTGCAATATAACACAAATACATGGGGGTGTCCAAAAACTCTTTTCCATCCCTGTATTTATTCAGTTAGGTTGATCTTGGAGAATTAATAGGTCAGATTGGTCTTTGTAGACGTAGACTCTTTATTATTAATCTGAATTATTAAAGCGACATTACTTCATTTTCATCTGAATAGAGAGAAACAGCAAATAAAACATGTATAAAATAACTTGCTGTTATTTCAGGGTGATTGTATTGTACTGTAAGATCTGCTAAGTGTTGTTTTCTTTTTCTCCCAGTTTAACTACATGCATGAATGCTTTGAGAGGGTCTTTTGTGAGCTGAAATGGAGGAAACAGGTACAGACCACTCCTTTCCTCTTTTATTCTTGGAAGCGCATGACTCCGCTTATAAAATCTGAACTAATTATAACCAGTGGTGGAAGCACTTTTACTCAATACTCAACAGTTTGAGGTATTTGTACTATACATTTTATGCAGCCGTATACTATTATATAGCACTACATTTCAGAGGCAAACATACTTTTTACATTAGTTTATCATCCCCTTACTTTACAATGAAAAGCACGTCTCCAGATGTGTTGATTTTACATGTTTGTGATAAATTTGGAAGTGGTGTTTTATGGGCTAAGAAAAAGAGAAATGGCACTAACTGCTGGTAACCGGCCTCTTTTTCTGAGCTTATAAAAAGTTGACTTTACAGCAACACTTATGATCTTAAAAAATGACACTTATTGTAGATTAAACTGCACATTTAGGAGTAAAATGAGCTCAACATTACCCATGTACAGCAGTTACAGCTTGGTGACATGGACAAAAAGTTCAATCTCGACTTTATTTTATCGACAATGTGCAGTTTTATTTGATTAATTTCTTGAATACATGAATAGAAGACAAAATTACTCAAAAAATACACATTCATTACTAAAACTATGTCATATCTGACTGGAGAAACACATAATATTACAGGAAGGAGGCAGGTTGCATTTTGGATTTTTACAGAGCAAATAAAAAAAAGTCTTCACAGGAACAACCTTTAATTTTGAGATTTAGATGTTTTTCTTGATTTTCAAAAAGTAAACTCTCAATCACATGAATTCAGTACCCTTCCTAGCCCTGACATCAGTAAAACGAACACATCTCATATAGAGATAATAGTCACACACCACTACTACAAAGGGACTCCATTTTATTCCAAATGTAGTTTGAGTACATTTTGCTGAGTACATCTGAATGTGGAACTGTTACTTGTATATGAGTATTTTCAATGTGGTGTTAGTACTTTATGAAAAAGGATCTTCCACTGGTTAAAACTGATGATTAGGTTCATTATTATGAACAGAAGTGAAGTGGACACTGACCTCTGTACTTCCTGTTATATCATCAGGTTGAGGAAGAAGCATCTGACAAAGACAATAAAAACTGCAGTAACAATGGTAAGCAGTATTTGTACATATTTTTCTCCCCTAAATGCAGAACACTGATTTTCTTAGTGACACGGGTGGTAAAAAATGACTTGGAAAAATGGATTCCATGCTTCAGCGTCAATGATTTTAAAACACAGTTTAAAAAAAAAAAAAAAAAAAAAAAAAGAAAGGAAATGTCACAGTTAGGCACCGACATCTGTGTTAAAATTGGTTTTCAGTCTCATGACTTTCGATAAAGCCCATCATTGATGGATGTTCCCTGAACGTCTCTCTGTTCCAGAGTATCTGCCTCCTCTGGAGACACAGCAGAAGGGATGGCGCCACCTAGGGGGAGAGATCGCAACATCCTAAAACCATCAGTCCTCATCTAATCCAGAATTGGTCCACTTGCATCATCACAGCCACTTCAGAGCGCCCATTGACAAACACAGACCTGAGTGACAGACTGAGGTGATCCACGCCCCGAAACAAACGGAAGTGACCAATTTGGGAAATAGGAACCGTCACACTTGACAAAAAAAAAATCCAGGGATACACACACTGCAAGAAGAGCAATGAAGGAAAATAAACAAAAGCCAACTTACATGTCATTTACTAGATCTCCATAGTGTGTCTTTTGTTTTCCTCCATGCATCTGCCCTGTGATGTGAGGCACTGGCAGGACAGGACAGACACAAACACCTGATGATATACATAGTACGTAGAGTGTGTGACCGGCTGGAGCCCCCACGGTGCAGAGGGAGCACTTCAGAGATACCCCACTCCAATGCGGGAGCCCATATCTGGGACGGGATCGTGACAGTCACTCTGAAGCCTTCAGCCTGGCCCTCATCTGCAGAACTGAGAAGAGCTGATGGGGGTGAATATAGGGAGGGAGGGAAACGAGGTAAAAAAATATCAGGGGGGGAATTTCACTTCTTTCACAGGCAGTGATTGAACAAAGTCATGCTTAACACTGATGCTGGACATTGACACAAAAATGTTTTTATGTGTGGAATCAGAGGTATTCTGTCAGAAAACACAAATACGACTAACTGAAGACATACAGGAGACATGTTCATAATGTGTTTAACCGTTTTAATTCTGATAAAATGTAGGTTAATATAAGAGCTAGAGCATTTGGTTTCTTGGTCTAACATTGAAAACTAACTGCATTCAAGCTGCTCTTAATTTTTCACATTTTCTGCTGGTTTTACGCACACTCCTTCAGAACGACATCTGTTGGGAGTCGGCCATTAATGTCAGCATGGATATTTATCCCCTCCCAAGTGTTTTATTGTGGTGATTCTGCAGAGCTTGGAGGTTGAGAGGCACAGGCTTTCTTAATTGTCTGCAGCAGACATTACCTCTTAAACAAAACATTTGGGGGTTTTTTGGATCAAAGCATTAATGTTTCAGAATTGTCTCACATTCTGCATGACAAAAAACTGACAGATTGCAAATGATCTGTGTTAGCAGATTCTGTGACAAACTAGGACAGGTTAAGGTGCAGTTTTTCCAGCAGGCAGCAGGGAGCAGCAGAGTGTAAGCGAGCTGTAGTGGCACATTCTGAGCAGAAACTGAATCTGAATCTTCCCAGAGCTTCTTAAAGAGCGATCCCTCGGGCTCTGTAACTCACCCACCAAAGTATCACTCCTCTGCAGTTTGTCCATTAACCACATCAGGAGGACAGATGGCTTGTGCGAGTGTGTGAGTGTGTGTGTGTTACAGTGAGGAGATGGTGCATGAAGTAGAGTGACTGCAACCACAGCCACCAGCATACATAGCAATGCAGGCGCCGTCTGCCTCTTATGAACCTAAATGGATTCAGTATTAGTTATTTGTCTGTGTGTAAAGCACACAACAGACGATACAGGAGTTTTACTGTTTGCAATGATTTCTTTTATTTGTTGTTTTGAGAAGCATTTCATTTTTTATTAGATGAAGATAATGCATTTGTGATTTTCTTTATCTGTTCAAACATTTGAATCTGTCTTTAAGTGTGTAGAGCGCACTAGTTTAGTTGGAGGTTCTGACATAAAAACAGCCTCTGTTTGGAGTTTGTAACTGTATTAATTTCACCTGAATGCAATAGTTTTGTTTATCCCACTAAGGGCTAGTAGTAGTCTTTACCATACTGCATAACTCTTCTGCTTCCCTCGCCTTCAGGCAACAACCAAAAAACTGAAACTCAGAGTGAGCACGGGTTCCAAGTTTCACTTTAGTAAACACGGTGTTTTTGTTTTCCACTCGAGCTCAGCTTTTGGTTCAATAAAATGTTTATTTCATGCTTAGATTTAGCTCTAATTTGGTTTCAGTCAGTCTTACCTTGGAGCGTGCTTGTAGATGTATGTGTGCTGTGTGTGTGTGTGTGTGTCCTCTGTGTTTATCATTGACATTGCTGATAAGCTTTTAGGCTCTGATTGGACGTGTCTGATGAGCTGTCGGCGTTAGAGCCAGCAAATGAAGATGGGGTTTTGTATCTGTAAGACACCAGACAGATGGAGACAAATGGGAGGCGTCTCCTATTGTCTGGCTAACATTCACAGCATCTCACCAGCTTTTTTTAGCATAACATACACACACACACACACTCGCACACACACTTGTCTCCTCGCTACACTAGCTTTTGGGGTTTAACGAAAGTATTAAGGGAAGCATCACTGATTTTCTTCTTTCTTTGTTTGTTTTTCCTTATTGATTTGTAGGCTCTGAGGACAGGCCTTAGTTACACATGAGGTTATATAGGAATTTGTGTGATTCTGCACAAGCGTTTTTATGTTTGTTTTTTTTGCATTTCCACAAACATCCGTGCGGTGTGCAGTTAAGACTGCTGCATTTGACAGCCAAAGTGACAGCCAGTTTAGAGATGGATGACAGAAGAATTGGAGGTGTTCAGGCATGACGTGTTGTTTTGTTTTTTGTTTTTTTTCTTTGTAAAAGGTAGGGTAGATGGATAGAGGTGTGTGTTGGCCTGTCTGTCCTCTGCTCTTACTCTCCAGGTTGGTCTCCCACCATCACAAGGGGATGTGGTTGCCGTGGCAGCACCACGTTGGCGCAACACACTCAGTGCAGCCTCTGTTTTATTCCTGTCAGCCAACTGACTCCCTCCTCCCAATAATGTATTCTAAGCAGTGTTTTTTACTGTTTGATGTTTGTTCTCTGTCCCTGTGGCTTGTGCTGCTGTGAATACGCTTTTTTAGAAAGCTGCTGTTTTCATTTGCTTTGGGTTTTTTTTTTTTTTTTCTTAATTTAAATTTTTTTTGGTGTGTGTTTTGGTTTGTCTCGTCTTAGCTAAGTGCCATCTTATGCGCAGTCAGTCACAGGCAGGTGTGCGTACCGTCACATGTTGTCCGTTTTCAGCCATCGGTGAGGTAAATGTCATAGTAACAGTGTTTAGGTGAAAGCAGAGCGATAACAGGAATGTTAAGAAGCACGTCTTTGTATGGTTGGCCCGTGTTTGATATGTTTTTGGATTTTTTTTTTTTTTATTCGTCAGTGTTCGCAGTGCTGTGGAGCACCTGTGTTTGTATTCGAGATGCTGGACAGCTTGTAAGTGAATGATTCTCTACTAAAAAAATATATAAATATATATGATTGACTTTCACACTGAAGCGCATTGGAAGGTACAATAAACACGGCAGCAGCAGAACAGATACAGGATGGATTTGTTTATGGATGACATGTGAGGCTCAAAAAGTTTGTGATCCCAGCCGCCACTGATGCGGTCACCTAAATGATGCTGTTGCTATGGTAACACACCAGCTTTCTGAGCCTCGCGTGTCGGTCCAGCGTTCAGTGGCGGTTATCGTTTGCAGCATTTCACACAAGGCTCTGGCTCCGGTGGCGGCGTTTATCTTTTCTAAGACACTGTTGCTTCAGTCAGACCCACTGTGTCGGCCTCCGCAGCAGCAGCAGCGCTTTTGTGTAGACGTAATGTTCGTTGACCTCCCGGACGACGCATCCGGTTTTCGGGGGCACGATGCTGAACCCACGTTTCGACAGACATGGTCCAACCTTTGACTAACATGACGGGTGGATGTAAGTGCTGTTTAAAAAGTGTTAGCCTTTGTGTAATTTCTGTTCGTTGCTTTAAAAACACAGGAGTTTTCCATGGAAAGTAGGCAATGACATTAATTAAAAACCTAAACCTTTGTTGTCAGTCTTCAGCATAACCTGTATATAGTTGTTTTAAAAAGAAAAGAATATCCTTTGGACAAAATGCACTCTTGTTTCTCCAACTCAAAACTTTTATTTATTTAAGCAGAAATTATAAAGATTGGGGAAATGATAGTGTAAGATGCTAGAGCCACTGTTGATCATTAATTTTATGCATTAGGGCTGGTTGTTTGGAGGATTAGCTAGCTCCACAATGAAGCAAACAGTTTAGAAGACAAGCAGCGTCACATTTACTAAAGACATCACTTAACAACTGATGCAGAACTAGGCTACAAAACGGAGAGTTTTATATCTAAAAATAAAAAAAGAAAACAATGAAGGTTTACTAACCAATATAAGAAAAAAGGAAAAAAAAGGTTTGAAATGTTGTGTAGAGTAATAAATTGTAACAATATTTTAAATAAAGTTATATATTGGGAAAAATGCTGTTGTTGCTGTTGTTGTTTCTTCTGCATTTTCTTTTTCTTTATGAGATGTGAAATGAACTGTGATCTTGTTTGCTTTACGCTCGCTGTAAACTACACCAGGGTTGTTAAATAATAAGACGCAGGTAATGTTTATCAGTTTATGGATTCTGTCAGATCCAGTGGGACCTGGACACTCTCAGGACTGCTGATAGTAAAGACATAAAGTACTAAAGCAGCAACACTGTGCTCATCAGGGACAGATGAACTCCAGAGCACAGGTGCCAAACATACGGCCCGCCGGCCAAAACCAGCCTGTGGGATGAATTTGTGAAACGCAAAAACTGCACTGAAGATATTAACAATCACAGATGTCAAAATCATTTTAGTTCAGGTTCCACATACAGAGCAATTTAATCTAAAGTGGATCAGACCAGTAAAATACTATCATAATAATCTATAAATAATGACAATTCCAAAATTTTCTCTTTGTTTTAGTGCGAAGAAGTAAAATTACATGGAAATATTTAAATTTAGAAACTTTTACAAAAAATGGGAATAATCTGAACAAATATGAACAACCTGAAATGTCTTAAGAGAGGTATGTGCTATTTGATTCATATTCTGCCTGGTATTAAATGTGTGTATTTGTAGATCCACTGTGATCTATTAAGATGTAAGTTACATGTGTAAATGATGAACAGAGGCCTAATATTGTTAAAATGGCACTTATATTTCTTAAGACAATTCAGGTTCATGTTATTCACATTTTTAATCAGGGTTTCTGCAGGTCATTAAAAAGCATTAAAAGTCATTAAATAGATTTTGTGGAAATTAAGGCGTTAAATGACATTAAAAAGAATTCAATTTGATGTCAAGAGGCATTCAAAAAATTAAATACACTTGATGGAAAAAAAAAAAGCATTGTTATTCACGATTTATTTTGATTATATAAACATTTAATAATTTTGATTGGAAGTACAGGGTGGGGAAGCAAAATGTACAATATTTTGAGGCAGGGATTGAAAGACAGTGTATGACTAGTTAGTTTATTGAAAGTCATGAGAATTTATTTGCCACAAGAGAATTTACATAATAGAAAATGTTTTTATTCTATGTGTCCTCCTTTCTCAATAACTGCCTTCACACGCTTCCTGAAACTTGCGCAAGTGTTCCTCAAATATTCGGGTGACAACTTCTCCCATTCTTCTTTAATAGTATCTTCCAGATTTTCTCGTAATAGTTTTGCTCATAGTCATTCTCTTCTTTACATTATAAACAGTCTTTATGGACACTCCAACTATTTTTGAAATCTCCTTTGGTGTGACGAGTGCATTCAGCAAATCACACACTCTTTGACATTTGCTTTCCTGATTACTCATATGGGCAAAAGTTTCTGAAAAGGTATGGATAATAGTGTTAGGTATGATTATGACATCAATATATGTTTGGTTTCAAAACAATTGACGTAGTTCCTGCTGAGAAAAAACAGCTACATGTTCATTGTAAATTTTGCTTCCCCACCCTGTATAGTGTGATGACTGACAGGTGGAACCCTTTAATTGGCAATTGTTTATGGCCGATACACGGAGTCACAATACAGGATGTTTGGAATGCAACGTGCTATGAGCGTGTTCATGCCGTGGCAAAAGAATGGAGGGGATATTAGCAAATGTCAGAAAAATGGGAAAATGCAAGTTTCAGCAGAAGTGATTGGAGGAGGAACTATTGAGAACCCGGTTAAAGTCTGTCAACGGTAAACTGTCATAAAACTATATTTAAAACTGTATCTGCAGTTGGACATGGGCATTAAATTTGTTTAAAGTGGCATTAAAAAGCATTAAATTAGATTTACTGATACCTGCAGAAACCCTGTTAATGAAACTCGGTAGAGGTAAACATTATAATGTAATTGGACTTTTTTCTGCTGTTATTTAACTGGTTCAGCCCCTGCTCTAGAGGGAAGATGACAAGAAGTCTAAATAAGCCATCACTGACAGGAAAATTGCCTTGGAACATTTAGAAGCATACTGAATAAGTTAATTAATAAGGTTTTTCTCCTAAGTACCTCATTTTTGCACTCATTCACTCTCAAGGTTTGCTTTAAACGCTTTGTCTGGAATTGAATGCGTGGGAGGCGTTTATGGAAATGAGGTTAAAAATCGAGAGGCTTAAAAGGTAAAGAGTGACTGAGTCGAGAGGATGAAGCCGATCTCACAGCAGGTTTTTAGTTTGTATCTACATTTTGAAGCAGCTTCCTCCAGTAAAAAAGGCAATGTAAAGCTGTGGAAATAATTATTAAACCACTGGGACTGAGGCAGAAAGTTGTCAGAAATGTGACGTCTGGGTTTTCTTGTGTGAAATAGTCAAAAATCTGGGAGAAAACTATTTTTTTTCAATATGTTAATATCATCTGAAGGTGAAAATCAACCTATAGAGGCTGTGAAAAGTTTGGAAAACACCCAGTCTTTTAATGCTTTTGAGAGACACATCAATGTTCCTTTATTTACATGCAACAACTGGGAAAGAGTGGGATTTATTTTCACCAAATAAATAAATAGATGTAGAGTTATTATTAAAAAAAAACAAAAAACAGTCAAATTCTACTTCGATCAAAAAATCCTCCTTGAGCTGCTTTTGCACACACTAACTGGCATCCAGACATTTACTTCTCAAACATTCAGCTGAAATATTTTGCCGTATCTCTTGTAAAACTTGCTGAAGGTGTTCTCAGGAGTTGGATATTTCTGTCTGGCTTTGTAGTCCAGTTCATCCCAGAGCAGATAACACTGATGGAAAACACTGCAGCCGACTGTTCACTCTCTAAATGACCCTTAAAGAGCTTGGATGATGTTGAAGTATGGAATGACCATGACATATTCTCCCATTCTTTTACATACTGTAGATCACAGGTGTCAAACGTGCGGTCCAGGGGCCAAATCCGGCCCGCCAAAGTGTCCAGCCCGGCCCTTAGTATGAATTTGTGAAATGCAAAAATTCCACTGAAGATATTAACAATCCTTTTAGTTCAGGTTCCACATTCAGACCAATTCAACCTCCAGTGGACAGGACCAGTAAAATACTATCATAACATATTAATAATGACAACTCCAAATTTTTCTCTCTGTAAATGTAAATTTTTTCATGTATTTACACTAAAACAAAGTATAATTTCATAAAAAAATGGGAATAACCTGAACAAATATGAACAACCTGAAATGTCTTAAGAGAAGAAAGTACAATTTTAACAAGATTCTGCCTGTTATTTTAAATGTTTTGTGTATTTGTAGATCCACTGTGATCTGAAAGTTATAATGTACATGTGTAAATGACAAACTGAGGCAGAATATTGTTAAAATTAAGCCTTTTTTTTTACTTTGTTCATGTTATTCACAATGTTTGAAAGGATAGTTTGTAGATGTAAACCTTTTCAGAATGTAAATTTACTTTTTTTCGCTCTGAAACACAGAGAAAAGTTTGGAGTTGACATTATTTATATATCATTATGTTATTATTTTACTGGTCCGGCCTACTTCAGATCAAATTTAGCTGAATGTGGCCCCTGAACTAAAATGAGTTTGACACCCCTGTTGTAGACACATAAACTGAAATATAAACCTAATCCAATCAGTCCCTTTAGCATTTAGCTGTTACTCTAGGGATCTTTTCTCCCCAAATCGCATTCGTTTAATTCAAATTTGCTTCAGGTTTTCCAATTCCTGACTCCTATCAGCTTTTTTATAGTCATTAGCCCAGTGTTTTTCAACCTTTTAACCAAAAAATATAAACTTAATAAAAAAATATATATATGGTGAGTTGACAGACAATCCCAATCCATAAAAGACATGACAAACAGTGAAGCTGAAACTGAAGCACTGTGGTACTGTTTATCTGTCAAATGTTCATTGTGGTCGGTTTCAGATGCTGCAGCTCTTTCATAATTCATCGTTGTTTATTCAGTATTAATTGTCAGCCTTGTAAATCCAAGCTGGACTGACTGTACGTAACCTGACCAAGGAAAATAAAATTCTCCCTTTGTGCAGTAATCTACACCTGGCTTTTCTGCCTCCGTCCATAATAATACACATTATATAGACTAAATGTTGTCTAAAATTAACATTTATTTGGAACATAGAATAGCAAACTATGACAGGATCAAAAACAAATTAATTTTAGCAAAAAAAAAAAAAAAGTTGCTAGGAATTTGTGATGTTAAAATGGAGTTACGAGCCAAAAAAGGATGGGAACCACTGACTTAGCCTAGGGTTCACTTACTTTTTCCAGCAGCATTAGGAGCGTTAAACAGCTGCGTTCAATAAATACATGAAATATTAGAATTGTATGTGAGGTATTAGTTGTTTAAAAAATGTTTGTGTCTGTTTGTGATTTACAAGTAGATTACATCACCTTTTATGACCAATTCATGCAGAAAACTATGAATTTTCAAAGGGTTTACAAACTATCTGGCCACTGTAGCGACGTGTTTCATTCGACGTCCATTCTTATTCTTTAAGGTCATAGTTTGGTGATTTTGTACCAATATCTGTACATTTATATATTCATTCTGTCAATATAAAACTCCATACCTAGATTGCTGCATGTAAAAAATAAGACTGTGATTTTAAACCTTTGACAAACACTGGAGAAACTATTAATATTCCAAGAACAGATTATCAAAAGGTCATACAGAAGAGTGGTTTTATTGCATTTCTACAGAATATCCCAGGTGGTTAAATAATTATTTCCAAAGCTGTATTTAATGATTTACCTGTTCAGCTTCATTTTACTTGTAAACACATACCCGTTCCTGACATTTAGGTCTGCAACACATTCACAAAATAATGTGCAATAAATAATAAAAGTAGAGAAAAGGGCAAATTAGAACCAGTAATGAAGTCCAAATTCTGAATAGTGATGACAATGGAAGGTGTGTTGTGGTGAAGACGCCTCAGACGCCTGTGAGCCCAGACAAGTTGGCAACACTAGCAGACACATTGTTAACATGAGGGTTTGTTTTTGTGCAGTAATTTAAAAATTGGTATAACACGACGTCAAGTGTTGTGGTTGACAAACCAAATCTGAGCCTTTGAGGTTAAATCACTATAAAGAAAGTTGAGACTTGGCCTTAATGCTCAGACATGAGTCCAAAGATTATATATGTGGTGTGTGGTAGCCATATCATGCCACAGAATGTCAGCCAATGAGCACGCAGC
Organism: Sphaeramia orbicularis; assembly: GCF_902148855.1. NCBI lineage: Eukaryota > Metazoa > Chordata > Actinopteri > Kurtiformes > Apogonidae > Sphaeramia > Sphaeramia orbicularis. The sequence continues at coordinate 46,115,368 of NC_043967.1, read as the reverse complement.
ATTCCAGAACATCAGCCAATGAGAGTGCAGTGTCACAGAACGTCAGCCAATCAGAGGGCAGTGTCACAGAAAGCCAGCCAATGACAGCGCAGCGTCACAGAACGCCAGCCAATGACAGCGCAGCGTCACAGAACGCCAGCCAATCAGAGGGCAGCGTCACAGAACGTCAGCCAATCAGAGGGCAGCGTCACAGAACGCCAGCCAATCAAAGCGCAGCGTCACATTTAAGACATTAAACTTTCGTGACCAATTTTTCATCAGATCTGTTAAACCCGTACCTTTAAACTATCCGTTAACAATAAAATGTGAATAACTTGAAGAACCTGAAATGTCTTTAGAAAATTAAGTGGAATTTTAAAAATACTCTGCCTCTTACTAAGTGTTTTGTTCCTCTGTAGATCCCATCTGTAACACACATGTATAGATGTTAATCTGAGGCAGAATATTGTTAAAACTGCACTTTTTCAAGGTATTCACATCTTAACAGTTTTTCACGTCCTGACAGTTTGTAAATGTAAATATTTCATGTTATTTTTATGCTCTTATGTTCTTGTTATTTTTGCGCTAAAACAAAGAGAAAATTTGGATTTGTCATCATTTATAGGCCAATATGCTGTTATTTTAAAAGCTCAGAGTAAATTCAAGGGTTATTATATCAAAACTGAAGAAAAATGTACTTTTCCAGCAAAATATATCATTAACTGAATGTAAAAACAAGTGTCTGGTTTTACTGATGAATCAGTGTTGTTGAAGATGACGGTGTTTCCACGTTCACTGCTATCAACTGCATTTTACATTAATTATTTCAATGTATTAATTGGATTAGTGGGTCTAAACTTATTAAACATATACCAGTAGATGTTCAGCTCTTTGAGGGTTAATGCATCTTAAATGGTGGTACGTCTAAATGTCTTCCCCTCCTCCTTTAAAGAACATTTTTAAACCTCTAAACCAAGCAACTGGTAATTATCTACACATCTCTGCTCATTTTGCTGAATTCTCCTTTTGCACCAAACCACGATTCCAATCACCTGCACCGATCCCATCATTACTTAAAGTTCTTACCTCATTACTAGATATAAATTGTTGCTTCCCCAACTTTTTCTTGGAATGTGTTGCAGGTGTGGACGACCCAGACGCTTCATTAAGTACCTGGTCTTCATCCTGTCTGTAAGGAGAAACAAGTCACAGAAGAAGTAAACACAGAGGTAAGTTCTTTCAGTTTTAATAGATATATCCCAAAAAAAAAAAAAAAAAAAAATCTGATTTGGCGAAGTGGAGGAACAATAGTCATAAAAGTGGATGGATATCATAATGGGCTGGCAGGACATTTTTCAGTACTACCCCTCATTCCCATTCCATTCCCTCATTATCTCAAACAGTAAGCATGATGTTATCTGAGGCTGCACCAGTGACAGCCTGTTACTGGAGGCTTCATTAGTAAATATTTAATTCCAGACTCGCAGTGGCATGTACTTTGCTTTCCATTTGCTGCAGTGTTTGGCTTGTCAACTTTCTAAAAATTTACATCTGCTGCCTGAAACCTCCCTGCAGGTCTGCGCGGTACAGTCCATAACAGGTCCCACGGCAGCGACCGGGACCACCAATAAAAAGGTCTACGGCCGTTATTCTATCCCAGTAACAGGCACGGCGACACTTTGACGGTCACATGCTGCACAGATCTTTATGTGGTTCACTGCTGGAACTGGTGCAATGTGGGTGAACTTAGATTCAGACTGAGGTGAGGTATTATTCAATCCAAAAAACACCAAATGTCTTAATGCATCCCGTGGAACTAAGCCCATAAAATGTTGTGTGCATTGGCACTGCTGAGGTGAAAATACTCATCTCATTAAAGCTGTCTCACATGGGTACTATATGCTGACTGCAGACTGCCATCGCCTTCGCTCGCTTTTCATTTTTTTGTCTCATGTTCAGCTCAGAGAAAAGAGGAAAACTTTTCTTTTTTTAACTCTTTGAGGATTTAGCAGAGTCAATTCTTCTCTCATTATTTACCATCTTAACCCTTAAAAGATCTAGAACTATTTTTGTGGCAACTTCCCAATTCATTTTTCTCTTCTTTTAACTTTTCCTAAATGATTTATTGTTTTTTTATTTATTTATTTATTTATTTATTTATTTCAAATTTGCATTAAAACCAGACAAAAAAAGGATTATATAAAAGAAAATCCAACATTCAAAAAGGAGCGGGAGGAAGTTTAACTTATTATAATCTTCCACTCCCTCACCCCATCCTTCAATCTACCCTAAATTCTTATACAAAACACAAAATTGCAGTACATATCAAGGACAGATTGTCTGTTTTGCAGCAGCATTTCACATTAAAGTAAATTCTGTCTTTTTTGTAGCAATAATAGTGCACATAGCAAAAACAACAATAAACTCTGTCCATTTCATAACAATAATACACATTAAAAAACAAAAATAAACTGTCCTTTTCATGACAATACATTTATTTAAAAATAAAAATAAACTGTCTATTTCATAACAATAATACACATATTATAAAACAAAAATAAACTATCCGTTCCATAACAATAATGCACAAAAAAATAAACTGTCCATTTCTTGGCAGTAATATAATTATCAAAAATAAACTGTATCCAATTCATAACAAATATCCATTTAAAAAAACAAAAATAAACTGTCCATTTCATAACAATAATACCCATATTAAAAAACAAAAATAAACTCTGTCCTTTTCATAACAATAATACACATATCAAAAACTAACTACCTATTCTATAACAATAATGCACAAAAAAATAAACTGTCCATTTCTTGGCAGTAATATCATTATCGAAAATAAACTGTACCCAATTCATAACAAATACCCACATAAAAAACAAAAATATACTCTTTCCATTTCATGACAATAATATAATGTTTATCAACATTTATATAGTCAACATTTATCAATATTTAGCATTTTCAGTTAAAATCCAGGCATTTTCTAATATTTAATCAACAGATCATCTGGATGTTTATAAAAACTTACAGCAAATTCAAATGTTATTCTATCAGAACAGAGAAACCTGAAGAAAATGAGACTTTTCCAACATATCATTAGCTTCATAGCATAACTGCCTACGTTACATTTTTGGTCAAATTGTGAAATCTGTGTAACTTTATTCTCTTTATACTGCTGATTCATTTTATGCAGATATCACAATTTGGCCAAAAATATAACTTAGGCAATTATTCTATGAGGCTAAGGATATTCAAAATAACCAAACACCCCCAAGACCCCCTGTATCTCCAATTCGGGCATAGTTTCACCTCTTTTACCTATTATCATTTCTTTCTACATCTAACCTTTAAGTGATTTATGACCATTCATTATAATATTACCCTCTGTATTTTGTCACTTTTCAGTGGAAATCAGGTGTTTTCCTTTGTTTAATTACTGATCATGTAGAGTAAATTCAAAAGGTTATTATATCCAGAGAAAACTGGAGGGAAAAAAAAAAAAAAAAAAAAATCAGTTCCAGGAAAATATCTCATTAACTGAACATGAAAACAAACATCGAAAACAACTGTCAGTCAAATTACTTAGGTTTTACTGATGAATCAATGTTGTAGAAAATGGTGTTTTTGAATTGAATTGTTTACATGTTCATTACTGTGCCTCCGAAAAAGATAAAGACTGATAAACTGCATTTTACCTGCATTACTTCAGCGTATTGACAGGGATTCCAGCCCCAGCCCATGTGGACCTTTCTGTGTTGAGTTTGCATGTTCTTCCAGCGTCTGCGTGGGTCCTCTCTGTCTTCCTTCCACCACCTGGAAACATGCAGTTAGTGGGTTAATGAGTCAATCTGAATCACCTGTGGTGTGAATGTAATGCTGCGTTCCAGAGTCCTGGGAGATGGGAAGTTTCTGACATCCAACTTGGTAAAATGCATTAGAACCCCTGTCCAAGCCGGAGGTCCTAGTTGCAAAGTGGGGTTAGTTTGAAGTAACCCGACTTCACCGCAAACTACAGGGGTTGGACAAAATAATGGAAACACCTTCACCTCAAGATGATAATGCCCCAATCCATACAGCTAGAATTGTTAAAGAATGACATGTGGAACATTCTAATGAAGTTGAGCATCTCGTATGGCCGGCACAGTCCCCAGACCTCAACATTGAGCATTTATGGTCAGTTTTAGAGATTCAAGTAAGACGTCGATTTCCACCGCCATCGTCTCTAAAAGAGTTGGAGGGTATTCTAACTGAAGAATGGCTTAAAATTCCTTTGGAAACAATTCAGAAGTTGTATGAATCAATACCTCGGAGAATTGAGGCTGTAATTGCCGCAAAAGGCGGACCTACACCATATTAAATTATATTTTGTTGATTTTTTAAGGTGTTTCCATTATTTTGTCCAACCCCTGTACAATGTGATGTCAACACAACAATGGTGCAACAGTGTGAAAGTTCGCAATGAAAAGAAACTTCACAATGTATAATTAGCTCATCCGTCATTTCGCATCTTAGATCTCGTTTGCGTATGTGATAACACTGTGCTGTCGACAGTCAAAATGCCTCTTCAGTATCAAAGCAAATAGGAACTGAGATTTGTGATCTCCATATTTGTTGTTTATGTTCAACATGGATCACCTGGAATACTTTGAGGTGGGATGGAGTTAAATCTGAGGGAGATATATTCTACCTCCCAGGACTCTGGAATGCAGCATAAGAGTGAATGGACGCTGGTCTGTATGTCAGTCCTGTGATGGATGGATGGATGGATGGATGGATGGATGGATGGATGGATGGATGGATGGATGGATGGATGGATGGGCAGATAGGATTAGTGGTTGAACAGTTATTAAACATTTTAGATCAGTAGATGCTTTTGGTCTTTGAGGATTACTTTACATTTATACTCACATGCCATGTATCAGTCACACCCACCATTTTCCTTCCTCTAATCATTAGAATTAGCTTATATTTACTGTTAAAGTGAGTCCATATTACATCTGATATTTACACTTATTCCAGTAACACAGACTTAGTTAAGATTGGGTGACCTGCTTGACAAAGAAGGCACATTAGAGTTAAATTTGGGTATTTCTGTTTGCATGTCACTATGGTAAAAGCTGATCATTTCTGTTTTTTTTCTGCTCTATTATTCTTATCATTAAAGACACAACAGTACAGGCACAGATTCTGGTTGAATGTTAGGAGGTCTCAGGGATCCTCCTGGAAATACTGAGCATCTGACATTTCCTTTAGATATTTATGGTAATTTTTTATGCATCAATTTGTGACTTTTATCAGTTTATGACAGAAACAGCTTTATTTATGTGTATGTGTATCAGAACTTCCCACACATTTAAAATAGATCACATAAATCTGTGTTTAAAAACCGTATCTGAAAACATTCATCACATCTATCAGAGAATGAAACCTTATTAAAGCCTCTGTGCTGGATAATTATGTTGGACACAGATCTAGCGCTTGTATGAATCTGTAATTCATGTCCGTATTTTAGAACCGGAAAAAAAAAAAAAAAAAAAAGATCTACTGCAGAAGAAAAATTACCCTCCTCTGAAATAATGTTGAGTTTATGAGTAATGTTATAGCCTTGTACACATTTTCAGCCTTTTATTGGGTGACAAATGCATGTGTTCTGGTAAATAATGAGAGAGACAAAACCCCTGCATCTCCCTTGAAATTTGCAGGGTAGAAAATTATGACTATATTCATGTTATAACTATAATGCAAATTAAAAGAAAATATCTAGCGGTCGTCCCCAGACTTCAACATCACTGAACATCTGTGGGTAGATCTTACAAGAGCTGTGTGTGTACAACAGCCCTGGAATTGTGCAGATCTAAGTCTTCTGAAGGGAAGAATGTGAGAAAATCCCAAAAGATAAGACATGAAACACTTATAGTTGGCTAAAAGAAATGTATGCAGGCTGTGATATCTGCCAAAGGAGGGTTTTACAAAGAACTGGGTGTCCAAACCTTTGCATATGCCACAACTGTGTATTTATTTATTTATTTTAAGTTTTGTTCAATTTGTGAAATAATAGTGGGTGATATTGTCATACTGATATATTTTCTATGCATTCATCTGTTTTGCTCCCACTGCCTGGAACAACCTACAGATGGACAATAAACTAAAGGAATTGGTCTCTTTTAATACATTCAAAGTCATTTTAAATTAATGGGAAAAGGACAAATGTGGATGTTTTTTTCTAATTGACTGAATTGGGTTCGGCTTTGAGATGCTTTTAAGGAACACTGTTGTTATACTTTTAGTACCTTTTAAAAAAAAAAAACAAAAAAAAACAATGGTCACGTTTTATATGTATGTTATCAGTTTCACATTTGTTTTTAGTACTGACTTTTATTGTGTTTATGTATATTCTTAGTGTGGATGTATGGCTGTGATTTCCATTTTGTGTAACTTCTGCTGCGGCTGTCTTGGCCTGGACATTCTTGAAAAGGAGATTTTTAATCTCAATGAGTTTTTTTTTTTTTTCTGGTTAAATAAAAGTAATGATAAAAAATAAATAAATAAAAAAATCACAAAATTCTGTTTTTATTTGAGGGCTGTATACATTTATACTAAACTCTCGCAAACTTTCATGAAGTGTTTTTTTTCTTTTTCTTTCATTTTTATGTCTTTATTTGAGTGTGAAAAGGAGAAAATGAGAACTATGACAAACACGTTCACAAAAATGTTTACTCTTCATCATTTTCTTTGCACTTTTATTTAGTCGATCACTTTTTAATAGTATTATCCTCAGTGCTTTATCAGTATTGTTCATCTGATATCCATGATAATAAATCCCACTGAACTGAACTGAAATAAAACAGACTGTGGGCTGTGGGCGTCCTCGTGGCTCACCTGGTCGAGTTCATCCCACATAGACTGAAAGTGTAGTGGGTTGGATTCTGACCACAGGCCTTAGTGTGGAGCAGTTGTAAAGTTAAGTACTCAGGACTCAGCAGTGGGGTAGATGTCCCTGGAGAAGTGGGTTTTCTCTTAATTTTTTCCACCCCCTCTTTTTTTTTTTTTTTTAAATTTATTTAAGTAGTCCAGAAAAACGCCGTTTTGGAAACAGTGACAGATCAGACTACTCTATTTACTTTACCCAAAAATCCATCAGTAGTATTTGCTAATTTTTATAAAGTTATCATGACTTGATTACTGGTCACACAAGCAGCTACATGAATGCAAACATAGGATAACATTAGCCTTTAATAACATTAGCCTTCCACACCATTAGCCTTCCATAACATTAACCTTTTATAACATTAACCTTTTATAACATTAGCCTTCCATACCATTAGCCTTCCATACCACTAGCCTTCCATACCACTAGCCTTTCATACCATTAGCCTTCCATACCATTAGCCTTCCATACCACTAGCCTTTCATACCATTAGCCTTTCATAATGTTAGCTTACTCGCATAGTTGAACTATTAGCGACAAAATTTCTTCTCCTCTAAATGTGCAGTCATATGTCCAGTGGTTTAAAACAGTGACTCATTCTGAAACCACCTTCAGACTTACCTCAGAATTATGTATTCCATGAAAGTAGGTTCTCTCCATGTGTCGCTCATTTGAAACACGTTTATTTAGCCTTGTTCGCGTTTCCAATAACCGCACCTGTCAATCAACTGGGGTGGAACTGGCACCTGTGGTGTCCAATCAGGTTCCAGAGGTGGCCCTCGCTAGTTAGCAGTACTTTCCTTGGCATGACCCGCCCTACTCTGCCTCTGATTGGCTCATCAGTCCTCATGCCTAAAGTTAACCAATCTAATCAGTGAAAGTTCAAAGTATGAGCCAATTAGAGGCAGAGTAGGGCGGGTCATGGCTTCACCGTCCTAGAGGAAAACATGGGCAGTTTGTCTCAGAGACTACTGAATGGTGCACATCAGGGGGGTTTCCAACACACCTGATTCAAATGATAAGCCTATCATCAAGCTCTGCAGAAGCCTGATAATGACCATCAGGTGTGCTGGAAAAGGGAAACATCTAAAACATGCAGGATCCCGGCCCTCGAGGACCAGGATTGGTGACCCCTGCCCTATACTGACTGAAAAATAAGTGGGTTTACTCTGTGTAGAGGATATGAACGTGACGTCACCGCTAGCGGAAGTCACTGCGGTTCCGTCCACTGAGTGGCAGAAAGAGGGAGACGAGTAGCGGCTTTGGTTTGAATACTGCGAAAACTTTAGAACAATCTAAAAAATGGGGCAGAGCTGTTGTGTCATTGATTGCACAAATAGGTTTAAAAAGCACTCAGAGCTATCGTTTTAGCGGCTACCTAAAGCCAAAGACAGAAGAAGCAGATGGATCGCTGCAATTTGTAGAAATAACTGGAATCCAGACAATGAAACCTGGATTTGTGGTGGCCGTTTCATGTCAGCTAACGTTAATTTATGCTGTATTCTTGTGTAAAATCATACCTTAAATTACACATAGTTTTGGCTAACGTTACTTCTTAGTAAAGCTCTTAATGTTAGCATCTGTCATTTAGTTCTATGTTTCATAACTGAAACGTTTTTGTCTTCAGTTGTGTGATTCTGAACCTTGTGCTCTACATGATTTGTGAACTAGCTTAAACTGAGGCTAACCTAGTTTTCCAAATAAGGGGGTACTCTAGCACAAAGCTGTTGTAGCTGTGTTGTATCAAGTATTTGATGTTAACTTTACTTAAATATCAAAAGTACCAGTAGATCATCCACTCACTTGGGTCAATACTAAGGTAAGTAGTAAACTGTGAGCACTACTGCTGGGCCTTTACCTTGGCAATCACCACCAAGAAAACGCGTCTTCACTGAAACCTCAAAAACAATAGCATGTTGAATTGAGAAGAGAGAGCACATTACTCCAGTGTTGGTTTCCCTGCACTGGCTACCAGTAACCTACAGAATTGATTTTAAGATACTACTCCTCACGTATAAAGCTCTAAATGGAACCGGACCAAGTTACATTGCAAACTCACTGATCAATTATGTACAAACTAGAACACTGAGGTCATCAAACGCAGGGTTACTAGCGACTCCCAGAAATATTACAAAGAAAATGGGGGACGCAGCCTTTACTAACTATGCACCAAAGTTATGGAATACAATTCCAAAAGACATTAGAGAAGCCAGTTCACTGAATATATTTAAAACCAAATTAAAAACATTTTTATTCTCATTAGCCTTTGAAAGGAGATAAAAATGGGGTCACAATTCAGGAACCAGGAATGTGCGGTTTTTGTTTTTATTTTATTGTATTTCTGTTTTTATTTTTTATTTTATTGTATTTCAAATTTCATCTTATTTCTTGCACTTCAAAAATTCTATGCATAATCAAATATTTTAATGTGCGCTGTTTTTATTTTTATTTTATTGTATTTCTCTCAAATTTCATCTTATTTCTTGCACTTCAAAAATTCTATGCATAATCAAATATTTTAATGTGCACTGTTTTTATATTTATTTTTATTTTATTGTATTTCTCTCAAATTTCATTTTATTTCTTGATGTATAATCAAATCTTAATGTATTTTAATATTGTATTTTTTCAATCAATGTGAAGCACTTTGGGCTACAATTTCTGTATGAAAGGTGCTACACAAATAAAGTTTATTATTATTATTATTATTATTAATAATTGAAAGCACTCACCAGCTGTAATCCTCTAATTAACAATGACAAGGATGTCAACAACTCTTTATCTTTTGTATGCTGTCAGGCTTTGCATTGTGTATTTTCCTGGCATTGAAATCAGGTTCATATAAATGTCAGGATACATGATTTCTGTCCACATATCAATGTTCGTAGACCACTTGTTGTTTGGTAGCTTGTATGGATCCATGTCGAGTCCAATTGTCTTTAATTTCATGTTATATTTTATTTTTATTTTATGTTTTTATTTTTTGTTTCTGATTTTTGGTTTATTTATTCTTTTTTTCTGTTGTTGTTGGTATTATTGTAATTGTTTGTATTGTATGCTGTTGTTGATTTTTGGCTTTTGTGTTATTGTGTTGAGTGTATGTACAGCCTGTTTGTTGAGTGAGTTGTGGGAAATTGTGGTGCTTTGTTTTGTGTTGTTGATGACCCCAGGAAGAGTAGCTGCTGTGGTATGCAGCAGCTAATGGGGATCAAACTAATAAACTAAACTATATTCCACATTTTTCCCAGTCTTACTGTAGTTACTGCTATGCCATGTTGAGCAGGTTTGTTTTTGCCACTCAGTCTGACTTAGAGGGGCGTGGCCCAGGGGGGAAATGACGTATCTGCATTCCCTCCATACCGCTGTATACCCTGGACTACACCACTGGTGCTCAGAGTTCAGAATTGAGGAGCTGGTGGCTTTCCTCCACTGTGTTCTTTGACTCTAAAAGTTGTTTCTTATTGGTTCTCATACTATCTGGTAACTTTCTGATGTCCTGGTCAAAGGCCTGTGGTGGTGGGTTTTTTTTTTTTCTCTCACCATAGGAGACCAGCAGAGTGACTCACTAGTCCCTCTAGTGGTCACATAAATCCTCCAGACCTTTGGGTTATTGGTGTCTTTGGCGTCACTTCAGAGCTCTTCATTCCAAACACTAATAACACTTTCAGGTCATTATTTTGTATTTGATAGTACAAGTATTACATATAGTCCATTTAAACATCTCAACTACTGTGTTGCTGCTACATTTTGAGCACAATACTACTTGGAGGACCACTTGATATTCACTATAGTATGCGACTAGTGTTTTTTACTCCCCCCTGTAATACTCTAAAGACTTACAAACTGTGGTGGAGTAAGTGGATCTAACTGTGAAGTGAACACTCTTGTTGAACATTAAGTACAACTCTCCTCCCAGCATTCACCTGATTTTTTCTGTCAGGTTGGAATAATGTCCTCAGAGTGGCTGCTTACCCACTGGTCACACCTGAGGGAAAATCTGTTAGCTCCACTTAACGTCCACATAGTTGAAACCTCAGTAAAAACAGTGTGGGAGTCTCTCCAACGCGTCACTCTCACTTTCACACAGAGCCAGCTGTCATGGTTTGTAGTTGGATGTGTGAAGCCGCTGTGTCAGGGGAAATCTTTTGTTTTGTTTTTTTTTTGTCTTTTTCTTGGCTCTACATCTGAAAATAGCGATTTGATTCTGAAATCTTAAACGTTACATAACAGTAAAACTTGCACCGTTATGTAACTTATAATCACATCCTGATTCTTAACACTTTTCATGCATAAAAGTTCTGGATTGTGGCTGTTTTTATATTCATTTTATTCTTTCCAAATTGAGTTTCACTGAATTGCAACACTCTCTAAAAAGCCAGAAACTAAAAGATGAGGCATTTGTGTAAGAAACAAATATGTCCCAAAAACTGCTGCAGGGTATAGTGAGATCTATATTTAATTCCATTCTGGATATTGCTTAGAGGCAGTGTTTTTGGAATAGCATTATTTCAGGTACAAATCACATTTAAGCCCAGTAGAAACAATTTTTTTTAGGACATAAGTGTTTTTATTTACTGTAACACAGGTAGACTTGGCAAATAACTGCACAATTTGACAGCTTAGACTGTGTTAAAGAAACTAATTACCCCCCCCCCCCCCCTCCTCCCCAAAGGGAGGCCAGGGGTGTTGTTTTTTGTTCAGTCTGCTTCTTTGTGTGGTTGCTAACACTCTAGCAGCAAAACTATTGGTTAAATTCATACCAAATTTGGTTAAGATATTGCTGGTGACCAAGAATAGATCTCACAACATTTTTGGAAAAAATATGTCAAAGCTTCAATTTTTTTAATGAATTTTTCAAATCTTTTTTTTTTTCCTATTTACTAATAATGGCCAAAATTTCACGTCTGTAGCAGCAAAACTACTGTTTGAATTCATACCAAATTTGGTTTATATATTACCAGTGACCCAGAATAGATCTCTTCATATTTTGGGAAAAATAGGTCAGAGTGTCAATTTTTTATGAATTTTTCAAATCCTGTTTTTCCTCATTTGCTTATAATGGGCAAAATTTCAAATGTTTGTAGCAGGAAAACTATTGGTTGAATTCATACCAAATTTGGTTTATATATTGCCAGTGACCGAAAACAAGTGTCATTACATTTTGGGAGAAATAGGTCAAAGTTTCAATTTTTTATGAATTTTTGAAATCTTTTTTTTTTTTTTCCCCATTTACTAATAATGGCCAAAATTTCACGTCTGTAGCAGCAAAACTATTGTTTGAATTCATACCAAATTTGGTTTATATATTAGCAGTGACCCAGAATAGATCTCATCACATTTTGGGAAAAATAGGTCAGAGTTTTAATTTTTTATGAATTCTTCAAATCCTTTTTTTCCCCATTTACTAATAATGGGCAAAATTTCAAATGTTTTTAGCAGGAAAACTATTGGTTGAATTCATACCAAATTTGGTTTTTATATTGCCAGTGACCAAAAACAAATGTCAGTACATTTAGAGAAAAAAATAGGTCAAAGTTTCAATTTTTTATGAATTTTTCAAATCTTTTTTTTCACCCATGTACTTATAATGGGCAAAATTTCAAATGTCTGTAGCAGCAAAACTATTGGTTGAATTCATACCAAATTGGGTTTATAGATTGCCGGTGACACAGAATAGATGTGATTACATTTTGGGAAAAGTAGGTCAAAATTCCAATTTTTATGATTTTTTTTTACCTTTTCTTTTTCTCCCATTTACTTATGACGGGAGAAATTTCACATGTCTCTAAAAACATCAATTTTGTTTCAATTTACTTCAAACTTGGCACATATATAGATGCAATTGATATACTGACATCAGCACACGCATAGACATGATGACATCAGCTGGATCAATGCTTAAATAAGCTCCAATAAGTGTGAGGGGCGGGGTTTGATGTGCCTGGAACCATTGGTTTAATAACATACAAAGACGTCAGTGACTACTTTGGTGAAAATTAGGCTGATTTGTCTGTTATAGCAATCTCACATTTTCTCAATAACTGGAATTGGGTTGTATCTGCTCTAAAGTGACCCTTGACTGATTAATCATATTTAGGCCCAGTTACAACTCTTTTTAGCGCATAATTGTGTTTGTTTTTATTCACTGTAACATATTTGGCTGCATATTTCCAGTCTGATTGTGATTTATTAAGCAGATTCAACAAATAACTGCACTATTTGACAGCTTAGATTCTGCTGCAAAAGTAATATATCAAGAATTTTTAGAAACAAAAGCTTCAGTGACAGCTTTTGTTGAAAATATCCCAAAAACTACTGCAGGGTACCATGAGATCTATATTTACTTCCAGTCTGGATATTCCTTAGAGACAGCGGTTTTCCGAATAGCATTATTTCAGGTACAAATCACATTTAAGCCCTGTAGCAACCATTTTTTGGGACATAAGTGTGTTTTTTTTATTTTTAGTTTCAGGTATTACAGCTGCATTTTTACACTCTGGTTATGGTTTATTTGGCAAATTTAGCAAATAACTACACAATTTGACAGCTTAGATTCTGTTCATAAACTAATTTAACACAAGACAACAGCTACCTCACATTTTCTCACAGTGGAATTTGGTTTTATCTGTTCTAATGTGACCATTTAATTAGTTAATTTTTATATATTTACCCCCTGTAGATTCTTTCACAGTCCGACAGAAATGAGAATAGACTTCATTTAGAGTCAGTGGATGAAAGTTAACAGGCTAGTGGAGCCACCCTTGACTGATTGATCATATTTAGGCCCAATAACAACTATTGTTAGGATATAAGTGTGTTTGTTTTTATCCTCTGTAACATATTTGGCTGCATATTTTCAATCTGATTGTGATTTATTAAGCAGATTTAACAAATAACTGCACTATCTGAAAGCTTAGATTCTGTTGTAAAAGTAATATAAGAATTTTAAGAAACAAAAGCTTCAGTAGTTGCTTTTCCATTGGACATTTGCACAAAAATTTACAGATATTTACTAAATGTTAAAAAAACAGAGGTGCGTAATGTCGTTTTTTCCATTAAATCACAAATACGATCATTTGTTTATTAATTATCAGGAGATGTCAGGAGTAGTCATTCCATAAACATGGCAACAAACATAAAAATCTGTTGCTTTGAATCTAGAATGCTCGTTACCCCCATATCTCGTACTAAATTTTTTAAAAAATGATTTGATTTCCTCGTGTCCACCTACCGCGCCATGTTTGTTTTAAAACTCTTCTTCTTCACTTGTCACGACCATCAACATCCGTTTTTTTTTTTTTTTTTTTGGTTACGTGACTCTAGTTGTGCAAAAAAGTCTTTCCATTGCAGTTTTGTGCAATACACCAATTTCGCCACGCCCAAAAAAAACAACTCTTACAAAATTTTTTCATCAAAAAACGAGAATTTTGGCAAAATTGTCGTTTTTACATTAGGCACATTTTTATGTGAAAGTTATATTTGCACCTTGACCTTGAGCCTCATGGTCAATGGAAAAGCAACTAGCGACTACTTTTGTTGAAAATTAGGCTGTTTTGTCTGTCAATAGCTACCTAGCATTTTCTCAATAAGTGGGATTTGGTTGTATCTGTTCTAAAGTGATCATTTAATTAACCCCCCCCCCCCAGTTTCTCACAGTTCAACAGAAATGAGAACAGACTTCATTTAGAGTCAGTGGATGAAAGTTGACTGGATAGTGGAGCCACCCTTGACTTATTGATCATATTTAGGCCCAATAACAACTATTGTTAGGACATAAGTGTGTTTGTTTTTATTCATTGTAACATATTTGGCTGCATACTTTCAATCTGATTGTGATTTATTAAGCAGATTTAACAAATAACTGCACTATCTGACAGCTTAGATTCTGTTGCAAAAGTAATTTAACAAGAATTTTAAGAAACAAAAGCTTCAGTAGTTGCTTTTCCATTGGACATATGAGCAAAAATTTACCGATATTTACTAGATGTAAAAAGAAAAAAAAAACAAAAAAAAAGAGGTGCTTAATGTTGGTTTTTCCATTAAATCACAAATGCAATAATTTATTATCAGCAGACGTCATTCCATAAACATGGCGACGAACGTAACTATCTGTTGCTTTGAATCTAGAATGCTCGTTACCCTTCTATTCCGTACTAAATTAAAAAATGATTTGGTCTGCTTGTTGTAACATCCATCAACATCTGTTTTTTTTTTTTTTTTTGGTCACGTGACTCTAGTTGCGCAAAAAGATCTTTCCATTGCAGTCTTGCATAATATACCAATTTCACTATGCCCAAAAAACCACCTCTTGCAAGCCCAAAAATGTTTCATTGCAAAAACGAGTTTTGGTGAAATTGTCGTTTTTCCATTAGGCAAATTTTTATGTGCAAGTTATATTTGCACAATTTGAGAGTCAATGGAAACATCATTGGGGTTTTTTTGTTCACATAACTCTAGTTGCACAAAAAAGTCTTTGCATTGCTGTTTTGTGTGATACACCAATTTTTTTACACCCGAAAAAACAACTCTTGCATAAACTTTTAATCAAAAAAACAGAATTTTGGCAAAATTGTCATTTTTCTATTAGAAACATTTTTATGTGCAACTTACTGTATATTTGCACAATTTTAGGGTCAATGGAAAAGCAACTAGCGACTACTTTTGTTGAAAATTAGGCTGTTTTGTCTGTCAATAGCTACCTAGGATTTTCTCAATAAGTGGGATTGGGTTCTATCTGTTCTAAAGTAATCATCTAATTAACCCCCCCCCCCCAGCCTCTCACAGTCCAACAGAAAGGAGAATAGACTTCATTTAGAGTCAGTGGATGAAAGTTAACTGGCTAGTGGAGCCACCCTTGACTTATTGATCATATTTTGGGCCAATAACAACTATTGTTAGGACATAAGTGTGTTTGTTTCTATTCTCTGTAACATATTTGGCTGCATATTTCGAATGTGATTGTGAGTTATTAAGCAGATTTAACAAATAACTGCACTATCTGACAGCTTAGATTCTGTTGCAAAAGTAATTTAACAAGAATTTTAAGAAACAAAAGCTTCAGTAGTTGCTTTTCCATTGGACATATGAGCAAAAATTTACCGATATTTACTAGATGTAAAAAGAAAAAAAAAACAAAAAAAAAAGAGGTGCTTAATGTTGGTTTTTCCATTAAATCACAAATGCAATAATTTATTATCAGCAGACGTCATTCCATAAACATGGTGACGAACGTAAATATCTATTGCTTTGAATCTAGAATGCTCGTTACCCTTCTATTCCATACTAAATTAAAAAATGATTTGGTCTGCTTGTTGTAACATCCATCAACATCTATTTTTTCTGGGTCATGTGACTCTGGTTGTGCAAAAGTCTTTCCATTGCAGTTTTGCGTGATACACCAATTTGACGACACCTGAAAAACCAACTCTTGCAAAAACTTTTTTGGCAAAATTGTCGTTTTCCCATCAGGCAAATTTTTGTGCACAAGTTATATTTGCACAGTTTGAAGGTCAATGGAGAAACAACTAGCGACTACTTTTGTTGAAAATTAGGCTGTTTTGTCTGTCAATAGCTACCTAGCATTTTCTCAATAAGTGGGATTTGGTTGTATCTGTTCTAAAGTGATAATTTAATTAACACCCCCCCCCCACCCCAGCCTCTCACAGTCCAACAGAAATGAGAATAGACTTCATTTGGAGTCAGTGGATGAAAGTTAACTGGCTAGTGGAGCCACCCTTGACTTATTGATAAGAGGCTGTGTTCCTTAGGCCGGACACCTCGTATCCACTTAACCCTGTGACCGTGGCGGCCCCGGCTGGTTAAACGGCGGTCTGTAAAGTGAATGAATGTGGCTTGGCAGGATTAATCAAGCCTAACGACACATCTGTAGGAAAGCTTGCTGGGAGGAGTGTGCATCAATCACTGGCTGGGGCTGCTCTCTCTCTCTTCTCTCTCTGCCTTCCTTCCTCTGCTTCTCGTCAGCTGTATCGACCAGTGCTTTGGGCCCTTGGTAATTAAAAGGCATTGATCGGACTCAGCCGCAAGATGTTGGGATGCCATCATACTGCACAGCACAGCGGGACCCTGAGAAAACAGGTGTGCACGCTGCATCTGAACATACATGTGCACAATCAGTCTATTCTAAACTGATCTGATTATATGCAACATGTCTGGGTGAGGTTCCCCGCTTCATTTCAATTCTTTGCATGGATGGTATCTTTTTTTTTTTTTTTTTTTTTTTTTTTTAAGCTAACATATCACTGCCCCATTTACACAGTCACAGAGCTGTGTGTGTGGGGGCTAATGTGCCTCCAGTGAGGTTCAGTTGAATTACCCATCTGGTAAAATATCAGCCTGGGAGAAAGCTTGAGGTCTGCGCTCTCTTATTAAATGAGAATTGGGGTAGAAAAAAAACAAAAAAACAACAACTGATTGATTTTATGCATACTCAACCCCGAGGCCTATCTTCCCCATAGACACACACATACACACACACATATACACACACTCTCTCTTCTCTCTTCTTTTATTCCATCTGAGTGAACACAGTAAATCTAAGTGCTGCTAGATTGCTAGCCCTGCACATTTTTTCGACCTCGGAGAGAAAGAGAGTCAGCCCATCAAACAGGGGGAGCCTTGCCTGGACTGAATGTGGAGGACCAGTACATTCCTATAAATACACCCCGGACTCTTAACCCGGTCTGACACACTGACTGAGGCCACACACCAGCCGCTCGCCATCACCCACGTACACAAACTATCGATGGCATGAAAATATGTGTCTAATTTCTGTTTATTTCTGTAGTATATATTTTCCCATGCGCTTTGATATACTGCAGTGGCCTTTCATTTGATGTCTGTGACTGAGTTATGCTTGTCTGACTGCCCATCTCTCGTGCCTCTGTCCCTCATAAATCCCATGAATTACCTCGTACGGCCCCTCTTTTCCTCCATTAACCCCCTTCCCCCCCTCCTCTTCTTCCTTTCCAAACCCCCCCCCCCCTCTCTCTCCTCTCCTTCCTGAACGAGTGATCAATTAAGGCCCTGTCCAGCTTCGCTCCACGCGTCAGCACTTTCTTCCCTCCTCTTATCCTCACACACTCTGTCATTTTTCTCTTCTGTTCAGGTGTCGGTGCCGGGGCCAGACACTGTCAACACACAGAGATAGGAAACAGACCAAAGAGAGGGAGTTAAAAAAAAAAGAAAAAAAAAGAGAGAGAATGTTTTATTTTCAGGATGAGAAATGCTCTGTACAGGTGTGTCAGTGTGTGATGGAAGGAGAACATCCTTCAGCAAACCCCCTCAGCAGGAAGTTTACTTTCCATCTACAAGGGAGACTTGACTTCAGAGAGGATTGGCAGAGAGAGGAGACAGAAGATGAACAGGTTTAGAGGTGAAGGATTTGGTCTCCAGACACTTTGTAGCAGCTCACAAGAAAAACAGCGGAGGTCAGGAATGTATATTTCACCTGTTTCTATATTATCCTGTCAACAAAACCCATTTGAAGCTAAATTATAACCCCAAGGGATAGTGTTTTGGTTCGGTTTGTTTGTTTGATTGTTAACACTCTAAAACAAAAACTACTGTCTGAATTCATACCAAATTGGGTTCATAGATTGCCAGTGACCCAGAATAGATGTGATTACATTTTGGGAAAAATACGTCAAAGTTTCAATTTTTTATGCATTTTTCAAATCTTTTTTTTTTTCCCTCCATTTACTAATAATGGCTGAAATTTCACATGTCTGTAGCAGCAAAACTGTTGCTTGAATTCATACCAAATTGGGTTTATTGATTACCAGTGACCCAGAATAGATGCGATAACATTTTGGGAAAAATACATCAAAGTTTTGATTTTTTATGAATTTTTCAGTTTCAATTTTTTATGAATTTTTCAAATCTTTTTTTTTTTTTTTCCTTTTTGCTGAAATTTCAAATGTCTGTAGCAGCAAAACTGTTGGTTGGATTCATACCAAATTTGGTTTATACATTTCCAGTGACCAAGAACAAATATAATTTTGGGAAAAATAGGTCAAAGTTTCAATTTTTTATGAATTTTATAATCCCCCCCCCCCCCCCATTTACTTATAATCGGTAAAATTTCCAACGTCTGTAGCAGCAAAACTATTGATTGAATTCATACCAAATTGAGTTTCTACATTGCCAGTGACCCAGAATAGATTTGATTACATTTTAGAAAAAGTAGGTCAAAGTTCAAATTTTTTATGAATTTTTGAAATCTTTTTTTTCCCCATTTACTTATAATTGGTGAAATTTCAAATGTCTATAAAAACATTCATTTTGTTTTCAATTTACTTCAAACTTGGCACATATATAGAGGGAATTCATATGCTGACATCAGCACACACATAGACATGATGACATCAGCTGGACTGATGCCAAAATAAGCTAAAATACGTGCGAGGAGCGGGTTTTGTGCCTGGCACCACTTGTTTTGTATTTAATTACTCACAAACATACTGTCTTTTTCCCATAGAATATTTGCATTATTTTCAGCTTAACCCATGAAGACCCAAGCATCCACCATCAACCAAAACCATCAAATGATCTAAACTCTTCATCCAATAATCCTGTCAATACATGGAAATAACTGGTGTAAAATAGTTTGTCATCTTTTCATGGTCATCAAATATGACCCATTTGGACGTTCAGAGGCTCTGTAGTTACCATGGAAACACTGTCATCTTCTACAACATTGATTCACCAGTAAAATCCATGGCATAGGATCAATGACAGTGGATGGAGACACTGGGTTTATGTTCAGCTGATGAGAGATTTTACTGAAAAAGTCACTTTTTCTTCAGTTTTTTTCTGTTTTGATATAATAACCTTTGACTTTACTCTGAGCTTTTATGAACATTTACATGATCAGTCATTGACACATAGGAAAATAGATGATTTTCACTGAAAAAAATGCAAAATTCAGACAATAATATTATAATAAATGGTGATAAATCACTTAAGAAAGCATAAATAGAGAGGAAAATTCATTTGGGAACTGACATGATAGTCACATTGGGTCCTTATGGGTTAAAATACTCCTTTGCAAATACTGTGCCCTCCTTTTTTTAACCCTCAAAGACCTAAAAAGCTACTGGTAACCAAAAGCACCATCTGATCTAAAATGCTTAATAACTTTTGAACCACTAATCCGATCAATACATGTACATACTTCAGGTAAAATGCAGCCTCTCAGCAGCGTCAGGTGTGACCCATATGGATGTTCAGAGGCTCCATAGTGGACATGGAAACACTATTAGCTTCAACCAGATTGATTCATGAGTAAAATCCGTGTAGTTTGACAGGTGACAGTGGTTCTAGATGCTTGATTTTACTTTGAGTTAATGATATATTGTGCTGAAAATGTCACTTTTTCTTCTGTTTTCTCTTTTTTGATATGATAAGCTTTGAATTTACCCTGAGAATCTGCGTGATCAGTAAATTAAATACAGGAAAAAACCTGATTTCCACTGAAAAATGCCAAATACAGAAGGTAATATAGCAATAACTGGTGATGACTCACTTAGGAAAGGTTAAATATAGATTCAAATACATTTAGAGGATGCCACTTAAGGATTTGTTTTGGGTTTTTTTTAGGTCTTTAAGGGTTAAATAACATTTGCTTTGTCTTGCATAGCCACACAGCTATGCCAGAAATGGAGATAGATCTTGGGGGGGGGGAAGCACTTCGGGGTTTGTTGGTCTATTTTGAGTTTCTTTAAAGAAATCACAATGGTCTAAGATGGAGCAAAGAGAAGGATGCAGCAACTACGCCGTTGTGAAACAGCACTGGGGAGAAGTTGTTTTGGTGGGGAAGTACACTATGGTATAAAAAAGACAACACCACATAAAAAGATACATGTGTTGGACAGAACCTTCCATTTTCAGCATGTAGCTACAGCTCACAGGTTTTTGTTTCATGTAGCGAAGGATAAATCTGGAGCGGATTATTCCAGCAGAGTAAATCCGGTGAGTCAGACTGATATCAACAACTTCAATACATCTGTTCACCACTTTAAAAAAATGAAGATTTAATTCATACATTTAATTGGAACAGATGGAGGACAGAGTTCAGGATTTTGTCATCTGTTGACAAAAAAAAGAATAACCCCTGCCATATGCTGGTTTGTTTGCCTTTTCTACTACACACACACACAACACACACTTTTTATGTCTCTACTTGCAGTTTCCATATGTGGTTAAATCAAGCTTTGATTCCTTAAATGCATGGATATTTATGAGGTCAAATACAAGCCACTTTGGAAAATACACTTCCTCTGAAACATCAAATTTAACAAACATTTCATTTGACATCTTTGAAGTATTTCTGCTGACACAACTCCTTTAACCTCAGCCGGTTCACACCACAGCTTTGTTCAGATGTAAATAACCGAGCAAAGAGACGTTACAGCCTCTGGATTGATCTGAACATGTTCTGAATTTGGCATTGATGTCCAGTCGTAGCTACTTTAAAAGCTTATGTGGCAGTAGACTGTGTCTGTCACTGTGTTTACTATAAAATGCATTTTATCGTCTACCTGCCACTTTATGTCAGCGTAAAAATGCTTCCACTCACATTACCGGAGTCGCTTCCGTGTCCACTACTTTCTGTAAACGATCCTTGAATGTGATGTGTTGCATTTTATAGGTGCAAAAATTACTATATTACTCAATTCACTCAGAAGTATTGCATTTCCATGATAAACAGAGTTTGTATGGTTCTACAGACCTCACAATGTATCATCCTGAAATGGAGGAAATTGGATTTGTATTACATATACAAGCTGGACTACAAGCAAACCACAAAACCACACCTGAACAATTTGACATCAAATTCATTTTCAACAGGAGCAGCTTCTTAAATTTAGTCGGTAGGCTAGGCCAAGCATTAAAGGTACGATGTGTACATTCAGAAAAATGTCCTTAGTGACACAGGTGGGTGTTAGCATCCTGTTGATTGTGTGTTTACATCAAGTTTGTGTTGTTTGGACTCATTTATATCTGACTGTAACTAGTGTTGCCACTGTAGAGGAGCAGGAGAGGGGAATTTAGACACTCAGAAGTGAACATAAATGACTCAAAACACCAAATTTTACAAAAAAAACTGATGTCACCCTTTCAGATTCCCCTGAAAAAAATAAATAAATAAAGTTATGGTGAACAGATTACCAACACTCTCATTCACATATCTGGAACTTTATAGCTATAATATTTTTTTCTTGTGGAGGTAAAACATGAAATCAGATCAGGTCTGACTTTAAGACTTTTCCACCTACCACACTCCCAAAATGACAGAAAACACAAAATAAACAAGAAAAGCACTCGGAGCGCAGACCTCTGCTAAGACAGATCTGCCTTCTGTTCGTGTTTGTTTGTTTGTTTGTTAGCAAGATAAGTAAAAAAGTTCTGGAGGGATTTTCATGAAATTTTCAGGAAATGTTGTTACTGGCTTGCCCCCCCTCCCCGATCAGCACCAAAATTTAATCATTTCTTCCTTGTGCCACTATCAACATTTCCTGAAAATTTCATGAAAATCCCTCCAGAACTTTTAGAGTTATCTTGCTATCAAACATGCATGCACGCAAACACACAAAGCTAAGTGATCCCAATACTTCCTGGCAGAGGTAACAAAACTTCTGTTGAGTTTCTCACTCAAACAGCAGCTTGATAAACCAATCACATTTTCATTTTTATGACTCATTAGACCATGTTTATGCTGTAACTGCATTTACTACGGTTTTATGAGAGTCAGAATAAGTTCTTAAATGTGCAAGATTTTCTCATTTATATCTTTATTTGACCATGTGGGTAGTTGATTATTATTACCGCCACCACGAGGTATTGTGATCACTTTACTTTTTGTTTGTTTGCATGTTTGTTGGTTTGTTTGATTGTTAGCAACTTTACGGGAAAACTATTACAACCATCTTTACCAAATTTTACCCACAGATAGGCCTAGGCCCTGGGATGAACCCATTAAATTTTGGGCCAAGTAGGCCAAAGTTCAAGGTCATAGCAAGGTCACAAAATCTCAAATTTTCCTATTTCTCATCACTGAGCAATTTTCAAATATTCATAAAAAACTCAAAACAAATCCGATTAGCCTCCAATTTGACACACCCGTAGCTCATAACAATATCTTGTATCTGGCACAAAATCGTCCACATCCACTGTGGAATGTAGACTCTGTGGACATTTCAATTTAACACTGAAAATCCCATTTACGACACATTTTTCATTATAACTCAACAAACATTGATTGGAATTTAATATAGTTTGACATACACATGACTGGTACCAAGCTTCAACTTCTTCTGTTGTATGGAACAACCCTGAAACTGTTGAATTTAAAAAGAAAAAGTCGATCCACACATGCACACCGTTCGGGGTGCTTGGCGGAGGTTTGCGTTCTTTGAACACTTGTTTTAATGTTTTTACTATGAAATCTTATATATGTGAAGATGATATTTTATTTGAATTGAATGTGCAATAATTTGTTCTACCTCCCAGTACTTTTATTATTATTATTCTGATACAGTACTCTATTTTACAAATGTGTATCTCTGTCTGTCTGTGCAATAACTGTTTTTTTATGTTTTAGCTGTGTTTATGTTTCGTTTCTGTTTTTGTTCATGTCTTTAACACTGCGACTCAGGGAAACACACAAGAATTCCAATGCGATGTATCTGTGCAAATGGCAAATAAAGTCTGTTCTATTCTATGATCTGAAAAACATTTGGTGTTGAATTGTATTTGTGTTTTATCACATTTGGCTTGTATAAGTGTCACATTCTATTAGATATTCAGACATTTGGTCTTTCTTTCTTTTTTAGTGTAAAAACACCTGTTATTTTTTTCATAGGAATATTTGAGGGTGACCTTGACAATTCTTCAACTACTGGGTGGTTCTACAGAAATGAATCTGTAAGCTGTTATAATGAACCTAGGCAAGCAGGAAAGCCAGTGAAGGTATCATTTTTTAAGGTAAATTACAACCCACTCAGGATTTAAAGAGCTTGGATTATAGAGTTTAGGTTTATAAATATAAATTTCCTACCGTGGTTACAAACTGTACCTTTAATTGAGCTTAAACTGAAACTGCAAGAAGAGACACAAAAAAAAGGCATTTGCACTGTTGTGGAGTAAAAAGCCAAACTAATTTAAGCCTTAATTAAAGTATTATTAGGAGCTAATAAATAGTTGCCCTGTGCCATACATGATCTCTGGATGCCATCATTTTATCAGCTGGAATCCCATTAAAATCTCATCTCTCTTTATAGATAGATGTGAAATTATTCATGAAGCTGCAAACTCCTGAAGGGAGCTGATATAAATTTGATCTAATTTTGATTCTCTATATAAATCTAAGGAGTTTTAATTGATCTTTCCCCTCTCTGCACCTCTCGTGTTCGTTCCAACAGCTGACCCGCTATCTGAGTGGTGAAACGAGTTGTGAAATATGAAATCCGATGTGATCTGTCGGCCTATTAGGACATGCCAGATACAGTCAGGTATCTCTTTCATTATTACTGGGTTCGGACCTCCACTGCTACTGGCCATTACGCTGTTGATGACCGGTTAATTCAGTTCCCGGGGGCTGTGATAAGTACCACACACTGTGCCCACTCCGAAGGGGCTTTTGATCTCTGCTGATTGTGGCGGATTGGCAATCGTCTCAGAGATAAGGCCTTGGAAATTTAAGTAGTTTGCGAGTACGGTGGAGACTTCATCTTTTAAAAGCTTATTAGTCTTAAAGATTATCCGAGTTCTTTCAATTTAACGGTCATTAGATGGACGTGATTGAATAATAGATGAGATCCTCTTCTGTTCCTCTCTGCTGCGGTTTTCTTGATCTATGGTCCACTTTGTAAACCTCGGGATCCGTTAACGTTACTCCGCCAAACTCTGCTACTGTCACACGGGATGAAGGCTCGTTCATTTACGACAGCTCTTTGTTGCCTGTCCTTGTAAAAGTCTTTCCCCACTCTCCACCCCTCAATGTAAACGATGCAGTCTTCTCTCAACATGTGGGAGTGAAGGGCTGCTTTTCCTCCTCTAGAAAATAAAACAGCAGCATGTCTGTCTTATTTATCTGCTCCTACCTCTCTGCCGTCTCCTTTCCCCTTTTACTCTCTCAATCTCTCTCTTGCTTTAAGAGCTTTATTATCTGAGGTTTGCACTGGACCGGTATCTTCTCTTTCTGACCCCCTACTCACTAATCTCAGCTTTAATCTTTGGGGAAGGTCTTTGAATTAACCACAAATTCACCTTGACAATAATCTGATAAAGCACCTTGCTGAGTCTAATCTCATTTCACGTCGCCCTCGATCCCCTCTCTCATCTGTTTTCTACTAATATTTCACTTACAAAACACGATGTATTGCAAAGAAAACCATTTGTTTTTTTTTTTCCCAGTTCCTTGCAATCTCAAATCAGAGGGCTTACAGTCCACAGGAAATTGTGTTTCCTTGGATCCGGGCCCACTTCATCCTTCATCCCATGTGTAATTCCCCTCATGCTTTCCTTCACGCTTCTTCTCCTCTTTTTTTTTTTTTTTTCCTCGTAGCTTTCAAACGAAGTCCTTGGAAATAGCCTCCACAAAGTTAGGAGCAGACATTAGGATAGAAATGGTGCATATGATGTTAAAGACGCTAAACGCCACCAAACACAAACGGTCAATCACAGCTCCTGCAAATTTCCACTGGTCGGCCATGCTTTCTGACTCGTCCTGCTCCCGGAAACGGTCTGCCATGTAACGCACCTCTTCCAGGATAGCCTGCAGCTGGGGGTCTCCTCCAGATGAGCACCCTCCAATCCCTCCGGGTCCACTTCCGAAGCCCCCTCCGCTGGAGACAGTGCTCGGGCAGCCTACAGTGTCTATATTGGGGGTCGGAGGTGGAGGGGAGCTGCAGAACTGAGACGGCAGGTGTGGGGGTGGGCTTCCTGCCACTCGCGGAGGTCCCGTTGTGATATTATTACTCCTCTGGACGGACTCTGAGAGCAAAGAAGGCTCGTCCAGGCTCTGGAAGCCCATATATAGAAGGTTCCCGTTGTTGTTGGCGCTGGTTTGTGCGTGGAGGTGCGGGTGTCCGGCGTGAAGGGGCCCGGTTTGTAGAGGAGCCAGGTTCTGTGGGTGCAGGGGGTGGAGGGTGGGGTCTGGAGGGTTGGGGATGCTGCCGCTCTGGGAGCCAGAGGAGCAGCGCCTCAGATGGGGGGCGCACGGGGGCCGCTCGGGGTCGTCGTTTTCTCCGGGACGCTTCATCCGCAGAAACCACGCCACCCACTGCAGCAAGACGAGCTGCACCTGAAAGAAACGGAAACACATCGACTCAGTACGACACGAAAGGTACAAGTCAGAATAATTTTGTTTTCAAACACATTTCTCTTTTTATTCCTATTTATTCACACTAGTAATCCCTTTTGACCAGGTGCAAGATTATATACCGAGTCACAGTTATACTTTATTTATCAGGAATAAATCACATTGTCACAGAGGTAAAAATATTTTATTCCAACTTTATGGACAACAGTGTACAAAAGATTTAATAAAGCTTATTACACCTTTGAGTGACAGCATTCCCTTTTTTCTGTTGCTATGGTCACAGCTCTAACTATAGACTCAGGAGGACATTTTAAATCAATAAAATCACATTTAAATCAACATTTTTGCCACATTATTGATTTTTTTAGTCAGTAGCAGTCCAATAAAGCAGGATAATGTACAGCGAACTGTTCATCATTATGAAATAAACCCCTTCAGGCTGATTGAAATCATCTTTGTCAGAATTAATTTTGCAAAAATGACTGGCCTACATTATCCCTTATTTAATAATTTAAGCTATTTATTTTTATCAGTACTGTTTTTTCTTCACTCAACATTATTCAGATACATTTTAGATCAGATCTGTAAAAGTGCTACAATGACATACGCAAAATTAATAAAATATGTCAAACTGTAGCTAAAGCATAAAAAGTATAATTAGTCAGTGTCCAGTAAAACGGTCCCTGTCAGGGTTTTATTACTGTATATGATGTTTTTGATTCATTTTACAGCTGCATTAATGTGTATGTTTTACTGCTGTAGATGTTTAAGGTTGAGCTCGTTTGAACTACCTTATCTGTTAATAGTTTACAGTGATTAATCATATTATATAGGATCTGTGAAGAGAGAAACATGTATTTTCCAGAGAATTCATAAGGGTTTTAAAGAGAATATTTAACTTAACACAGAGGATAATTTTCTCATCCATATAAGAAGAACCCTTAAACCCTGTTTTATTCAGATGCTCAATACATATGTGGTTTAACTGGATAGGATGATAAACTGCAATCTCAAAGTAACCAAAGTTGTCAGACAAAGTGCATTGAAATAAACAGAAAAAGATTTGCCTCTAAGACATGATGGAGTAGATGTATTGAACTGCATAAAATGGAAATGCTCAAGTACCTCACATGCAAAAGTTTCGTATAAGTTTTAAAGTTAGATTTCACCACTAGAGAGAAATAAAAAGATAAAAAAGATCAATGATGGAAGGCAGAGCAGGAGAACCAGGTAGAACATAAAAGCATAAAAGGAATCAAAGTTAATAGAAGAAATATTTAAAGAACCAAAAAGCACCCACATATCTTGACCTTCACAAAACAGCGGCTGGGCAGAGCTAATAGCCTCATTTGTTTCCGATTGACATCATTGCTGTTTCCAGCCTTGAGCTGTGGTTCAAAAATGCTCCCGCTCTTGTATAAGTAGAAACTATGAGCTCGTCACCAGGGACGCCCAGATAAAACGCCGGAGGCTAACAAGGCTTTTCAACTGGAGTCGGAGCAGAGGGCAAACACACAAAGACAGCTGTCGATTGAAATAGTGGAATTTTTAAGACTAACTATCAGATTGCTGTTTCCTGATTGTTAATGGGCTTGTATTAATGTTCCAGAAAACTACAGCATTTAGCTAAAGAGAAGATTAGACCCTGATTGATTTCCACCCCCGTATCCTCTCTGCTCTTCTGCTGCTCTCTTCTCCTCCAAAACATGAACACAAAACTCCCTTGGAAACAAACGATATGACTCCTAAAAGGGCAAAGTGGCCCGGCAGCATCCAGATGGGTGTCTGGCATCTAATGAGAAGCTAATGTCCAGATGACTGCTCTATTAGTCTCCTCTTGGTGTGTTTACTGGCCAGATACCAGCCAGTGTTTCTGTTGTTTTTTTGTCCAGGTTGCAATTATGAACTGTGCTGGTTCGATGCCCTGCTCTGAACCTCATCAATTAGCTTGTTAATTGGCGATCGGACTGTCTGGAAAGGCCATTCATCAACAGAACGTCCTTGCAATGTGTCAATATATGAAGCATCTGCACTCTCTCATGCAAACAAACTAGTTGTGCATATATTGATAAATGTGACCAGTCAATTTTGCTCTGCAGTCAAATCATAAATCAACCATAAGTGCATCCTCAAGCATCATACATACATCATTGTTCTTCCTGTATGATACGGTAGTGGAAAAAAGTCACCCTTAAAACACCCTTAAAATATTACACAATCTCAAATACTATCATGAAATATTTGCGGAAAAATCTTTTTTATGTTTCAAAAGGTGTGGCTGTATCAGACAGACACAAACAAATGCAAATTTTTTTTTTTGGTTATTGTCAAGACAAAAATAACAAAGCTACATTTTTGACAGTTTCAACATGTCACGCCCTGGATGTTTCACTATCTTAAAACTACAAACATCCAGTTTTGACCTTGATGGAACAGTGCACATGCAGAAGGAAGCATGTGGGTTTGGAGAAATGAACTATACTTAGCAAAGTTCAATGACGTAGCTT
The DNA here is from genome assembly GCF_902148855.1 of Sphaeramia orbicularis. Taxonomy (NCBI): domain Eukaryota; kingdom Metazoa; phylum Chordata; class Actinopteri; order Kurtiformes; family Apogonidae; genus Sphaeramia; species Sphaeramia orbicularis. Next base: position 46,086,600 of record NC_043967.1, on the reverse strand, counting down.
ATTGAGCCTAGTTGCCCCTGATACTGGGGACAACCACTGTTCCAACTGTGTTGCCATGGTAATGCTATGTGATACTTTTAGCCATATACACATTCTATACATCCATGTAACCAGAGGAACATCAGCTAATGGCTCAACGAAACCAACTGTTGGACAAAAGAACACAATCCAATCAACAAGCACCTAAATGAGCAAATGTCCAAGACCAGCGTATGTCACAACTAATTTCATAAAACAAAAGCCCAATTTGACAGACTTTGGACTGCTAAGCACACTAAGTAGATTCAACAGTACAAGTATTTATCTACATGAAACTTACTGGACTAGCTAACATAAATGTCACATTATGGTTACAAATTGTGTCTTACCTTTGCTATTTTCTGATCATAACTTGGTTTTATATAATGCGATAATCCATTGTTTTGTGTTACAATAAATGGAAACAAATGGCCCAGGGCTGAACACAGGGTTTCTGCAGTTATCAGCAAATCTAATTTAATGCTTTTTAATGCCTTTTTTAATGCCACTTTAAATAAATTTAATGCCCATGTCCTACTGCAGATACAGTTTTATATAGTTTTATATATACATGACAGTTTACCATCGACAGGCTTTAACCAGGTTCTGAATAGTTCTTCCTTCAATCACTTCTGCTGAAACTTGCATTTCATTTTTCCAACATTTGCTAATATTTCCTCCACTCTTTCGCCACAGCATGAGCATGCTCACAGCACGTTACATTCCAAGCATCCATTGTTGTGACTTCATGCAGCGGCCATAAACAATAGCAATTAAAGGGTTCCACCTGTCAATCATCACACTATACTTCTGATCAAAATTATTAAATGTTTATATAATCAAAAAAATTGTGAATAACAATGTTTTTTTTTCCATCAAGTGTATTGAATTTTGTAATGCCTCTGGACATTGAATTTAATGTTTTTTAATGCTATTTAAGGACTTAATTGTCGCAAAATCTATTTAATGACTTTTAATGCTTTTTAATAACCCGCAGAAACCCTGTATTATTTATCTACCTAAAACTTACTGGACAAGCTAAAATAAAGGTCACATTATGGTTACAAATTTTGTCTCACCTTTGCTATTTTCTGATCATAACTTGGTTTTATATAATGCGATAATCCATTGTTTTGTGTTACATTGAAATGAAAAGAAATGACCCGGGGCTTAACAGGATTTAATAAGAGTGATTCTAAGTGCATCACAAATGCATGGGTCGTCCAAACATTTTTCCCACCACTGTATTTATTGATAAGACTGTATTATAAACATAACAAAACAATTGCTTAATTTTTTATCCTATGGCTTTTTTCAGACATTTTCCTACTTTTTACACGTTTGATATCTCACTTTGAAGACAAACTTTTGTAAAAAAGACCTAATGCATATTTTAAGAAAAGGGAATGAGTTAAGTCGAATCCGCCCACACATGCAGAGAGCTTTGAAATGCACCCCTGTTGAAATCTGCGACGAGGCATTTGATGAGTACGCTCAGGCAGACTGACGCTGCCGGATGAGTCACAGCCAAGGAAGTCAGAGAATGAAAAGAGGAAAGGAAGCTGACAGGTAGCAGTGACAGATGGATGAAGTGAAAATTACACAGTAGAAAAGTGATACTAATGCTGAAATAACAGAATATTGAAAGCACTTTGTGATCTATGAGGAGGAGAACAGCTAGTAGTGAGATTTAACAACCTGGTGCGTGATGTACAGTATGTAAATGGTGATGGATTTGAGGTGCAGCCTCACCCATTTGGGCATGTTCCCTCCGTTTGGATCGTGGTGATGATACTGCAGAACAACCACTGTGGCGATGACCGACATCCCAACGATGATCATTATACTGGCAAAGTACTGACCTGGGAAGAGCAGCAGCACAGTGGAGTACAGTGTTAGATCTTATTTTATGTACATTTTTTACACTCCGAGTCTGGAGTTTATCTGTTCTGCATTTCAATGTGAAAAACTAAACAAAATCCACACTGCCGCACACTTTCATGTTTATCCTCGGAGCATCTATGCGTTGTGTAAAAATGCTACGAGGTCATTAAAGGGAGCTTATTTGATCATTTTGCAAAGACATGTTCACAAGTGTTGTTAATTATCTTCGCAATAACACGGGACCTGCTAACAAGTACAAATGTCTACAGCTGAAAAACTGCACCAGTGGAGTTATTTTCTTTCTTAAAATGCTCAAAGCAGCATTCTAATGATTATGACTGTGCACTTATCCCTCAGGTTTTTAGTGATTTGTATCTTGAGGATAAAATGTCCCTGCATCTGTCTCTGGCTGCACTCTACAGTCACTAAAGATCATTTTCAGCAGTGAGCCCACAATCAATTTAGCCAATTAAATTTTAAGGCTGAGCAGATGGCTAAAATAAATTATGTTGTTTTGATTTTCAGCATATTGTAGCCAAGTAGTACAGAGTACATTTAGTAGAATCTGTCTTCACTGTAGAAACTGACATCTGTGTTAAATAAAATAACTGAAATCCAAGAAATATGTGCTTATTTCATTACATTTATTACTGATTCTGACAATTTTAATGCTTGAAATTAGCAACAGCCAGTAATATTTGCTCAGTGCTGACAATTGCAAGACTGGTTTTCATTATATCATGAAATCACACTGGGCTTAAATTGTTATCCAGTATCTTATCCTGTCTATCTCGTCAAGGACATACAGCGAAATGGAATTCATTGTTTTGTAGACAATAAAGCAATCATGTGCCCTTGTACTGTAGATACAATACACAATAGAGCAAAGATAGCACTTAACAAGTGATGCTACATGCAACAAAAGCAGACTTAACCCTTTCATGCATGAATTACGAGAACCTTAGTCAAGATTTTTTTCTTGAGTGTTTTTATTCCTCCTTAGGCATAAAAAAACCAACGTGATCGAGTTTTTTTTTCTATAGAGTTACAAAAATATCCATGCATTTAATTTTTTAAGTAAAGAAACGTGTTTAAAACCCAATATCATAAAGTGATATGAAAACAATGAAATAAAAACATTTTTAATGCTGCTAATCTGATGGTTTCTCACATTTTAACATATTCTAGTGCTAGTAATTACTCACTTCATGGAGATAATATGCAAAAAAAAAAACTTTTTGTCTAACAAATAACAACTGATTTACACTAAAACATGTTAGTGCAGATCAGGTTTATCAAGAACAGCAAAGTTACAGTAATGGTATGAATTTCAGGGTATGAGATGGTGCGTAAGTGTCCACTGTGTTAGTTGATATGAAACTAAAACAACAAAACCCACTAATATACAAGAGAACAGCTGTAGAATAACTGTCCACTGGAGTGACTTATGCATGAAAGGGTTAAACTCCCAGTATGTATAATTTCTGCAATAAAACACCTAAGAACAATCAGGCATCGTGTTGGAAGGTGTTCAAATGCAGCCACATCCATATGTTTTGTGAATGGTGGATCAGTTTATGTGAAATAATCAGAGATGTTCTGACTGATCATCTCTGATTTGTTTCATACTTTCAGAAAATAACGTTATTATACCTTGACAAACCACAACACAGAAAATGTCAACCTTATATATTCATTAGTTTTTGAGATGTTGAGGCTTTGAAAATGAGTGGTACAGAATAAAAGACGGAGAATTCTATAAATAACTATTCATGATTGATGCATGACATTTTCAGGAGGTGTTCAAACGTATAAGATAATGCAATCTAAGATCTGTGTTTGCATATTTTCAGCTTTCTGAAAACAGTAAAAGAGCAATAAACAAAATAATGTTGGCCTGGTGTCTCTCCCCACTGGAATATCAGATCAGTACCATTTTACTGTTTAATTTTAATGTTGTATTACTATTATGGTGGCAAAGTATTTCTCTTAAATAGCAGGGTTTTTTTCTAAATATGATAAGATTAAAAGTGGAAAAATTTGTTTTGTTTGGTTTTTTGTTTGTTTGTTTTTTTGCTACTGTTATAATTGTCCATAAAACTCAATGAAGATTTACGTTACAAAAAAAAAGATAAAAAATGGAAAAAATGAAAATGGAATGCAATCATTTCATACCTATATTTCAAATACATATTGCTCATGAATGACAAAGTCGATTGTAAAATCAATTTTGTCACTGGAAAGATCATGTCAGTATTAAAATATGCTCAAAATATGTACCTTCAAACTACTCCTTAAAATTCCATGCATCTATCTTGAACTCAGTATCTTTTTCTGTATAACCTCTTGCATATTTTCAAAGTCTTAGAATCAAAAACCTAATGAAGATGCAGGCTGAAATTTGATATGATGTTTACTGGGACTAAAGGTATTTGAAGTATAAGTATGAAGTGAATTAGAGATGATCAGTCAGGAACATTTTCTGAAATCCAGTGATTTCAGGTGGATTTACCCTCATAATAACATAAGATGTAAATCTGTACTGAGCATAAATAAACACCTTTTACTTCTGTTTTGAATGAGAGCTGAAATTGCATCAGCTTTAATGTTAAGTCTTAAATCTTTTCTTTGGATCCAGACAAGTGTCAGAGTTAAAACCATCTGAACCAAGTCGTGACTGAAATCAGAATGTGTGGAGATTACAAAGAAGACCAAACATTATGTGATATGACCAAATCAGTCAATTTTCCTACCTTAACATTAACATAAGAATGATTTTTAAGGTGATTATCCTTCTAAATGGGGATGCATGTTTTTTCCAGTGTGTAAGCCAGAGATTTCTTTTGAGCTCTGACATTACAAAAAAATTTAATCAGACAACCCGCAGACGTTTCAATGGCCTGCAGCTGTGGGATGGAGTGGTCTTGAAATAAAATACAGAGTCTTCGCTGTCAAAGACATGACCGAGTGAAAATGTAGTTGAGATGTAGATGAGACCTTCAAGAAATGGTGGTAAGATTGGTCCTAAAACAATGACTGATATCAAATATTAAAACACTAATCCAGACTAATGTGCATGTTTTAACCCTTTATAGGACACTCATTGAAATACTCCGAATTTCAAAATTTCAACCTTGGACAGTGACATCTACCTCCTCTTGCCTTAAATCATCTGAGCAGACACTTGCTAAAAAGTAAACACATTCAATAAACAACTGTTATAAGGTCATAAACCAAACTGATCTCATGAAATCACATTGTATGTCACGCCAGTTCTTAAGGCATTTGACGTGTTATACGTATGCATTTTCATCCTTTCACATGTTATTCAACACCATTTGATCACATGTCAATGTACGCCAAGATCTCCGGTTTACATATCCGTAAACACGAACCCTAACCCTAATCTAACCCTAACCCTAACCCTGAACCTAACACTAACCCTAACCCCCTAACCCTAACTCTAAACCTAACCCTAAACCTGACACTAACCTTAACCCTAACCCTAATCCTAACACTAACCCTAACCCCCTAACCCTAACTCTAAACCTAACCCTAAACCTGACACTAACACTAACCCTAACCCTAATCCTAACCCTAACCCCAACCCCTTAGCCCTAACCCTAACCCCCTAAACCTGACCCTAACACTAACCCTAAACCTAATCCTTACCCTAAACCTAAACCTAACCCTAAACCTAACCCCAACCCTAAACCTAAACCTAACCCTAACCCTAAACCTGACACTAACCTTAACCCTAACCCTAATCCTAACACTAACCCTAACCCCAACCCCCTAGCCCTAACCCTAACCCCCTAAACCTGACCCTAATACTAACCCTAACCCTTATGCTAAACCTAACCCTAATTCTAAACCTAACCCCAACCCTAACCCTAAACCTAACCCTAACTCCTAGCTGCTAATCGTGTGGTATTTGGTGCGGCGTGAACATACACACGGAAAGCTTATAATGTGTACAGATAACATGCCAATTAAAAGTGACGTGTTATCTGTACACAATTCATAATATCACGTTGCATAAACTGACAAAATTATTCATATTCACTATTTACAGCTTCAAAGTCTCTATAAAATCTCTCTGAATCACGGTATGGTGTCATAAAAACCAACATGATTTCACTGAGGAACGGGATTGGCCCCATATTTATTTAATGTTTGCGGAAATTACCAAAAATAGTCACTTGCCCAATAAATGGTTAAGTTTGGGTGCATTAGCATTATACTGCTACTAAAACTCTGTGCAAGAAAAATTATAGTGAAACAAAACAAAAAAAATAAATCTATTCATCTGCTACTGGAGGAAAGCATTAGATCTTTGCTAAATTAGCCTGGTTCTAAATCTGAAATCAGAATTTCTTCAACATGCCAGGAATTTGTCTAATCCAATGTTGCACCAAAACCTATATTATCTGAGGATAATATATGTCAGTTGATTAAATTTATTCCGTGTGTAGCAGTACGTGTCAGTCATCAGCTTGGCTCAAAATGGTTCTAAAATGATTCCAACACTGTCTCTGGTTGTTGTGTCAGTTTCCCGGTGTAGGAAACAATCATAATCATTACCATAATCAACAATATTATATTTGGTTTGAAGCCTCTTTGGTACTTGAATGAAAAAACTAGATGGAAAAATTAAGCCGTGAGTGGAGGAAATTACATTCTGCAGTCCATCTATAAGTATTATGCAGTTGATCATAATTTGGGGTGACATGGTTGCCCGGAAAATGTTGCACCACTTGCATCAATGAATCCCACACTGTCAATTATAGAGCAAAGCTTTTGGGGGCTGTGGGGGGGGGGGTACAGGAATACCAATGAGTTCACCAGTCTGGGGTCCAGTTTCCACTTAATGTTTGCTTCCCGTATTCAAAGCCATCTGAATTTTGATCACAAAGCTAAAATGCTCAAGTTATATGCAGCTAATGGCTATATATTGACTTGTGCATAACTCAAAATCTATCTATCTATCCTAGTCTTAGTTTTCTATTGACACTCAATAAATGCAGCTACAGAAAATTAGAGGTTTAACTAGACCTCATGGGCCCAATTAAATGCCTTAGTCCATTTAAGACCACGTAAATAAAACTGCCGATAACATTTACATACCTATAAGCGGGACGGAGTCAGATGTGGCGGGCATGATCTCTGCGACCAGCAACATGAAAACCGTAAGAGACAGCAGGACGGTGATACCTGGGGAGAAGACAAGAGGCGTAATTGAGTTATGGTTCTTTACTGCGAGGAAGTGCATTAGTGTGTTTGGTATTTTGATAAATGGGGATGAGTTCAGGCTCAATTTCTGTATAAATATCCAGCTAATGCTCGTACGGTGAATTATGCTTTGACACACTCTATCTCCACAGCAAAAAGCACTTCTGTTGCCATTTTTTAAAGATGTCCAAATTCCTCTTGTATGAACACACACACCTCCTCTCCATCTTCATTTATCTACCTCTACGCTATCTGTCTCACTTTCCCAGGAGGGAGGATTTAGGGAGTGCTTTGCTGGCATAAATGTCCCCATTCAAATGCATTCAATTAAGCTCCTAGGTGCAGAGATAAAATATGAATGCCCTTTAACCATATTAGGAAATTAAAAATGCTTCCATTATACTATTTTTTCCCTCTAAAAATGAACGGACACTTGTTTTGTTTTTGTTTTTTTCTTTAAAGCCCGCATGTTTAACCCCCAAAGCCTTGCCACTTGGTCCCCTTGTCTCCTCCATCATCGAGAGTGACAGAGTATTTTCCTGGAAGGCAGTGTGTAAGCTCTCCTCTCCTAATCAATTCACTAGCCTTAATTACATCAATAGGTTAATTGGCCGTGTGTGTAAGGCTTGGCATTTTTTCTAAGGAGAAATGCTGCGTAATGCATCCTGCATTGAGATTAAGAATATGCTTTGACATCATTGTGGCAGCTCCCCGTCCTTTGTTCTTGTGTTTTTCTATTCCCTTCCTCCCACTCAGTTATGAAAAAAGTAGTTTTTAGGTCTTTCTGCAGAAGTATATACACCATTTTTCTACCAAAAAAATGATATGTTATATAACTCAATGGCAGAATATAAATGAATGAATTAATGTTTTGTTTTAATTCGCTAAGAATAAGAATTCACATTTGCTCCAAATTCTCTTCATCGTGGCTTAAAATGTGATGAAGACAGATGCTCTAAAGTCATGTGATGTGGTAATTCAACCACTAGAAACCACATAATGAGACAAAACTAGAGAAAACAAGATGACAACTAGACTAGAGAAAATTAGACAAAAATGACAAGATGAAAATGAGAGGAAAAGAGCAGAAAAATTACTGAAAAGAAGGCAAAAAAGACAAAAATGAGAGAAAATGAAAGAAAGTGAGATAAAAAAACAATACAAAACAGATGCAAATGAGAAAAAATTAAGACAAAAATCAGAGAACAGATGAAAATAAAAGGAAAAGAGAAGAAACTGAGAGAAATCAAGACCAAAAACGAGAAAAAAGAGAAAATGCAAGAGTGAGATGAAACTAGAGAAAATGAGATGCAAAAATAAGACCAAACAAGAGGAACATGAGACAAAAATCAGACAGATTAAGAGATGAAAATAACACAAACCAGCACAAAAAGAGAGACAGAGAGAACAATTAGAGAAAGAAGCTGAAGAGGGAGGAAAATGACAGAAAACGTGACAAAAAAGGGACAAAAGCGAGATGAAAATGAGACAAAATGAAAGAAATCAAGACAAAAACAAGGGATAAGCAAGATTAAAGTGACAGAAAACAAGACCAAAAACAGACAAAAATAGAGAGAAAATAGAACAAAGTGAAACAAAATCAAGAGAAAAGAAGCTGTAACCAAAAAATGGGAGAAAACAAGATGTAAATGAGAGAGAAAGAGATAAAAATGACTGAAAACAGGACCAAAAAAAAGAGACGACAACAGGATGAAAATGAGAGGAAAAGAAAAACATGACACAAACTGCATCTTTTTCAGGTCTAATGTGACTGTAAAGTCTGTAGAATGTAAACACTGACCCTTTCCCAAAAATACCTGAGCGTTTATTTGATTATATTGTGTCTGTAAATGGAGGATGTTACATAAGGGGAACACAAATGCCATATGAGCCTCAATAATCCAGATGCTTCCTTGTCCTGATTAAGTGAGTTAGTTTTTGGGTGCAGTTTGATTGAAGCCTGGCCTCCTCCCCTCCTCTGTCTTCTGTCCTATTATAATGTGATTGGTTGTCTCCCACCTTTCCCTCCTCATCCATCCATCCATCCTCCTCCTCCCTTTATTCTGTCCCTTCTCATCCTTTACCGATGCCTCCCTTGCCTCTGTTTCCCTTTTTGTTTCCACCTCACATCCATCCGTCTCTGCTCCCCCTCCTCCTGTTCCTCATCTTTCTATTTCAGCCTGTAATCCCTCTCCTCTCCTGTGCCCCTTTCATTGCTCCTCCATTCTTTTGCTTTTATTCTTGGAAGGTTCTTATTGTGTGGAGGCTCAGTTCCAGGGTTATATTCTCATACCTTTACACCTGGGAGCAGCGAAAGCACTCAGGTTTGAAATCCAGGATCTGGAACAGGGTTATTAAAGTTAAAAACTAAGATTAAACTAGAAATAATATCATCCTTCCTTAATTCTCCTGTTGTAGTCGAGCCAAACCCACCTTTAAGGTTTTTTTTTTTACTCATAATGAGGCTTTACTAAACAATAACCTGAATGAAATAAATATAGAATAAAACACAGAATGAGGTTAAAATTATGTCTCAAATTGTGCCTATTTTTTTCCTAAATTCTATTTGTACTTTGTTAGTTGGTGGTGATACAGGCACAATATTATCAGAATAAACATTTTCATGGGGGTTGACAAAGATAATTATCATTTAAAGCTTGATTTTTGAGTCTGAGTGAAAACAAGTTAATGAAAATGACAGAAAAGGAGATAAAAATGAATCAAATGAGACAAAAATGAGAGAGTAGGCATTGAAAATGAGAGCAAGTTAGGCAAAAATGAAAATAAAATGACATGACAATGATTACATTAACGGAAAATGAGAGAAAACAAAACAAAATTGGAGAAAGTGACGCAAAAAGACAGAGAAATTAAGAGAAAAACAAGATGAAAATGAAAGAAAATTAGATAAACGGCATGGAAATGTGATGCAAATGAGAAAAAGAGACAAAAACAAGAAAACAAGGTTAAAATAGGAGAAAATGAGACAAAAAAAAAGAGAAAAAATTAGGAAATGAGAGAAGATATGAGAAAATGGATGAAAACAATAGAAAAAGAGAGATCATTAGACAAAAACAGTGAAAACAAGGTGAGAGAAAATGATATGAGGATGAGACAAAAATGAAAGAAAATGAGGAAAGAAGAAAAACTTGAAACTTAAAGTGAAAACATTCAATCAAAATAAAGACAAGTTCCTTAGAATAAACATTTTCATGGGAGTTGATGAAGATAATCGTCATTTAAAGCTTGATTTTTGAGTCTGAGTGGAAAAAAATAATGAACTTGAAAGAAAAGGAGATGGAAATGAAACAAATGAGGCAAAAATGAGAGAATATGGGTTGAAAATGAGAGCAAATTAGACAAAAAGGAAAATAAAATGACAAGACAATGATTAAATCACAAGAAAATGAGAGAAAATAAACAGAATCAGACAAAAAAACAGAGAGAATAAGTGAAAAACAAGATGAAAATGAAAGAAAATATTTAAATGAGCAACAAAAAGGAGAGATGATATGAGAAAATGGATGGCAACAATAGAAAATGAGAGAAAATAAAACAAAACTGGAAAAATGACACAAAAAGACAGAAAATAAGAGAAAAAGAATGAAAGAAAACGAGACAAAAGAAAACAAGGTTAAAATAGGAGAAAATGAGACAAAAAAGAGAAAAAAATAGTAAATGGGAGAAGATATGAGAAAATGGATGAAAACAATAGAAAATGAGAGAAGATTAGACAAAAGCAGTGAAAACGAGGTGAGAGAAATGAGAGAAAATGATACAAGGATGAGACAAAAATAAAAGAAAATGAGACGAATGAGAAAACGGCAAAAACTTGAAACTTAAAATGAAAACATTCAATCAAAATAAAGACAATGGGTTCTTCTTCAACAGTCAGAATGAGTAAAATGAGGTAAAACAACAAAACATTGAAGCATTTTGTGATTTCTTCGATAATATAAAATTATATCAGCAACGAATTATGAAGTAGATCAAACACTGAGCTTTCTGACCAAAACAGGAGGTTAAATGATCATTTTTCAGTCTAGTTCTGTCTTTCCTTAGAGACTAAAAACAGACAGTTAAGATAATGCGATGTATATGCATGAATTTTAAAATCATGCCTCATTATTTTTCTTGTTTTACTTCCTGATGTTGGATTCCTCGCAGACTAAAACATTGGAAAGTTCTTGTTTGTAACTCTATTTTAAGTCTGTTTCCATCAAATCATCACATCTACACCAGTCAGAAAAGTACGGGTAGTTACAGGTCTTCAGCTCCACGACTTATTCTTACTATTTATTCCAAAAAACTAAATTCCAAAGAGAATAAAAAAGACCAGAATGAGCGGAGGAGCTCATTAGAAGAAGTCTCATTAGAAGCATTCAAAGAGGTTTTAAACGACTTAGTGGAGAAAACATCTAAGTGTGATTTACTTCTGTGCTGATCATTTTTTAATTTGATACTGTGGGTAAATTATTTATATTACTTCTATTATTATGTAATTTATATGATGCTTTAGTGGATTCCTATCGAAAAATCGGTTAAAAATAAATAAGCAAATAAAAATGGCATAAAAAATAAAACCAGGAATTAAAATACAATGAACAATATAAGAAACATATATAACTCAGCCTAGGTTTTGTTTCTTCAGTGTCCGTGGTGCATAAGAAAAAAAAATGCATAAAATGGGACCTTAAATAAACAATTGTTTTGTAAATGTCACCCATTCTTTCATCCAATGTCTTTCAGCCTCTGTAAACCACAGCCTTCCCCTCATAAAGCCTTGAAGCTGTTTCTAAAACTCATAAAAACTCACTTCATCAAAACAGAAATGAACCGTGACGTTGAATGGAAACAAGTGTTTGGCAATGACTCATGGTTATTATTAAGGGATTCAACAACATATGATGAGTACAGAATCACCTTGAAATTAATGTGAATATAACTATGGTTTACTGCTACCTTTAAATGTGTCTCTGCATTATTAATCTGTTTTTGGATCCTTATCATTTGTTACATAAGCTTCAGTCTACTGTCACCCCTTGTTATTATTAGACTATTATTAAATTACAGGGTGGGGAAGCAAAATTTACAATGAACATTTAGTTGTTTTTTCTCAGCAGGCACTACGTCAACTGTTTTGAAACCAAACATATATTGATGTCATAATCATACCTAACACTATTATCCATACCTTTTCAGAAACTTCTGCCCATATGAGTAATCAGGAAAGCAAACGTCAAAGAGTGTGTGATTTGCTGAATGCACTCGTCACACCAAAGAAGATTTCAAAAATAGTTGGAGTGTCCATAAAGACTGTTTAGAATGTAAAGAAGAGAATGACTATGAGCAAAACTATTACGAGAAAGTCTGGAAGTGGAGGAAGCAACAAAAAAACGTACCAAAGCTTTTATTAAAGCTCTCAAATCCACAATCCTAAAGAATTCAACAAAATCTATGAGAAAAATGGCAACTGAGCTTGAGGTAGACAACAAGACCGTTAGAAATGCAGTTAAATATGATTTGAAGTTAAAATCTTACACAAGAACACCAAAACACTTGTCGACAACAGCTATGAAGGAAAAGAGATTGGAAAGGTGCAAGAAAATTATTACATGGTTCAAGAAAAAGTCCTCCATTGTAACGATCTTTTCAGATGAAAAGATCTTCACTGTCGATGCTGTTCTGAACCGCAGAAATGACAGATTTATCGCAAAATCTCCTTTGGTGTGACAAGTGCATTCAGCAAATCACACACTCTTTGACGTTTGCTTTCCTGATTACTCATATGGGGAAAAGTTTCTGAAAAGGTATGGATAATAGTGTTAGGTATGATTAGGACATCAATATATGTTTGGTTTCAAAACAGTTGATGTAGTGCCTGCTGAGAAAAAACAACTAAATGTTCATTGTAAATTTTGCTTCCCCACCCTGTATTACTTTAGTACATACATAAATGCCTCTTTTTTACATATATAAGTATATATTTTATACTTAACAAGTTATTATGAAGCACTAATGTAAAACTGACAAAATTTCTGTTCTGTCCCCAAAACATTACAGGACCGAAGTCAAAAAATAACCACAATTCAGTAAAATGGTTTCAGATTTAGTGAATGTAGTTTTCTGTACTTCTGTAGCAAGTTCTAATTTTAATTTAATAATCTGTATTAATGGTTCAAAATTATTTGAAATTCTATATTTCTTCTATATCAGGGGTGTCAAACTCAGATCCTCAATGGCCGGTATCCTGCATATTTTAGATGTTTCCCTCTTCCAACACACCTGATTCAAATGATAAGCCTATCATCCAACTCTGCAGAAGCCTGATAACGACCGTCAGGTATGCTGGAAGAGGGAAACATCTAAAATATGCAGGATACCGGCCCTTGAGGACCGGAGTTTGACACCTGTGTTCTATATGAAGGAACATGAAACATTATATTAAGCTTTTCTCAGGTGACAATATACTGTTTAGACTTTAAATGTGTGGTTGATTTATTAAGACAAGGCAATGATTCTGGCCATGTTGTTCATCTTTCTGCTTCAAAACTGCAGTTCATAAACCAGCAACACAGAAGGTTGGACCATTATTTATATACTGTTTAACTATTCCTTTATTGACTTTTCGTCTTAGAAACTATCATTATTATGTTGAAAAAAATTTGACAAATACGACAAAAATGAGAAGGCATTGGATTGAAATTGAGAGAGAATGAGAGAAAAGCCAAAAAAATGTTACGTAAATGAGTCCATCAACAGAAAAGAAGAGAAAATAAGACAAATCCAGAGACAAAAAACAGAGAAAACAAGTGGTACCAGGTACAACAAACCTCGCCCCTCACACGTATTGTAGCTTATTTTGGAATCGATCCAGCTGATGTCATCATGATGATGTCAGCATATTAAGTGTCTCTATTTATGTGCCAAGTTTGAAGTAAATTGAAACAAAATTGATGTGTTTATAGACACTTCAAATTTCGCCCATTATAAGTAAATGGGTGAAAAAAAAGAATTTAAAAAATTCATAAAAAATTTGAACTTCGACCTACATTTTCCAAAACGTAACCACATCTATTCTGGGTCACTGGCAATCTATAAACCCAATGTGGTATGAATTCAACAAACAGTTTTGCTGCTAAAGACATGTGAAATTTTGCCCATTATAAGTAAATGGGAAAAAAAAGATTGTAAAAATTCACTAAAAATTTGAACTTTGACCTACTGTTACCAAAATATAGTCAGATCTATTCTGGGTCACTGGCAATCTATAAACCCAATTTGGTATGAATTCAACCAGTATTTTTGCTGCTGCAGACATTTGAAATTCTGCCCATTATAGGTAAATGGGTAAAAAAAAAAGATTGCAAAAATTCATAAAAAATTTTAACTGTGACCTACTGTTCTCAAAATGTAATCAGATATATTCTGGGTCACTGGCAATCTATAAACCCAATTTGGTATGAATTCAACCAACTGTTTTGCTGCTAGAGTGTTAACAATCAAAGAAACAAACAAACAACCGAACCAAAACAATACCCCTTGCTTTCCCTTGGGTGGGCAGGGAAATAAGAGAAAAATGAGATGAAACAGAAAGAAAATGAGACATGAACAGAGACAAGCAAAAATTTGACAGAAATAAGACAAGACATGAGGAAGTTGAGTGAAAATGACAGAATATAAGACAAAACCAGGTGAAAAGAAGAAAAATATGAGGAAAAAAACAACACACAACCTCGCCCACTCAAATCACAGTAACTGAGCTCCTACAAACCTGAAAAAAAAAACAACAGAATTTCAACACTACAGTGACTCTGATCGGATCATGTATCGCCAGCTCAACCTAGATTTTCCAGCTGGTGTGCAGAACAAAACCTCTTCGATCTCGTGTGTGTTGTGTCTTTTGTCGCTTTCACTGCTTCTTTTGATCCACTCACCCAGCGAGATCTTCTCTCCGGAGTCAGCCGGTAACACAAAGATGAGCAGGGTCATGGAGGACAGCAGCACACAGGGGATGAGCAGGTTCAGAGCGTAGTACAGAGTCCGCCGCCTTATTGTCACAACAAATGTCACGTCCGGGTAGGGCTCCTTGCAGCAATCATAATAGACCTCATTCCTGGTGCCGGGGACTCCTGAAAGGAAGAGGACAGGGGTGAATTGACACAGACGGAGATAAATTACTCTTGGGGGGTCAGAGAAGAAAGGAAACACAGGATATGATAACCAGGTCTCATCCCACTCACCTATTAGGTCCCACTCTCCGTTGGGCATGTATCCGGAGATGTCTGCGTCGTTCATCTGCAGGTCCAGCAGCCAGCCATCGTACGTCCACGAACCAAACTTCAGCTCACACTGCTGGATGTCAAAAGGGAACCAGCGAACGTCCACATTGCATGTGCTCATGAAGATTCCTGAGAAAAAGGCACATTCCATGCACAGTCAGAACTATGATGAGCAAAATTACTCAAAATTCACAGACATTGTGGACTATCAAACAGCTCAAATAATGTACAAAGCAAAAAATAATCTGTTACCAACAAATATACAGAAATTATTCGGTATTCATGAGGGGGGGTTATAATTTAAGGTGGGAAATTAACTTTAACCCTTTCATGCATAGTGGTCACTACAGTGGACAGCTATTCTACAGCTGTTCTCTTGTATATTCATGGGTTTTGATGTTTTAGCTCCATATCAGCCAACACAGTGGACACTCATGCATCATCCCATACACTGACATTCATACCATTACTCTAACATTGCTTTTCATGAAAAAACCTGATCTGCGCTAACATGTTTGAGTGTAATTCAAATGCTTGTTATTGTTATTAGACTGTAATTAACAGGTTTTTTTTTTTGCATATTATCTCTATGAAGTGAGTAATGACTAGTATTATAGTATGTTAAAATGTGAGAAAACATCAGTTTAGCGGCGTTAAAAATGTTTTTATGTCATAGTTTTCACACAGTAAATCAGTATATACGTTTCTTCGCTTCAAAAATCATATACATGGTGTCCAGCTGAGTGGACATTTTTGCAACTCCATCAAAAATAGGTTCTCTTTTTTTTTTTTAATTCAATCGCTTTAGAGGAATAAAAACACTCAGGAAAAAAACACTGATTAAGGTTCTAATAATTCATGCATGAAAGGGTTAAAATTCACTTAATACGCGCATGTGTTTCAGTCAGCGGTGTGAGACTGTGGAACAGATTCAATTTCAAGTTAAAGGAATGTCTAAGCATGAAACTATTTAAAAGGAGGTAGAAAGACAATTTTTAAGAGGTACAGGGATGAGTGAGGTATTGGGTATCACTGGGAGTTCTAAGGATGGATAAGTATGTGTATATGTGTATATATACTGTATGTATTATATGTCTTATGTTTAAGCGTTTTGTTTATTTGTTTTCTTCTGTTTTGACATTCATATTTGAAATAAATACATCAATCAATCAATCAATCAATCAATGATAAACGTATCACCTCAGGACCCAGATTTCCAAAAATACATCATCAAAAAAAATACACCTTCATCATCATATACAGCATTGATGTCATTTTTATACAATATATCCTTTGTCATCTTGTTTTGCCCCAAAAATCAGTATTATTACGTTGTTTTTATATTACTTTCATCTTATTTTTATGAAATTCTTTGTGTTTCACATGCCTTGGGTTAACATTTACACAGTGGTGGAAAAAGGGTTTTGTTCAGCCCATGCATTTATTATATATTACAATAAGAATCACTCTTAAGTTATTGAATTCTGCTTAGTATTATTCCATTCTTCAAACCCACATGCTCCCCTCTGCACATATTCTCTTCCATGAAGGTCAAAACTGGATGTTTCACCAAGATAATGAAACACATCCAGGGCATGACATGTTGAAACTGCCAAGAATGTAGTTGTTAGTTTTTGTTATTGTTAACAATAAGGAAGAAAAAAATCATTTGCATTTGTTTGTGTCTGCCTGATGCCACTACACCTTCTGAGATGCACACACACAAAAAAACCTGCAAATATTTCATGATAATATTGAGACTGCACAATTTTAAGGGAGTCCGAATCATCACTTCTCTAACTGTTTAATCCTTGACATATTACAGGTACAGCATGAAGTTTCCTCTTTATATTCCTATTTCTACATATCAGTATCACCTTTGACCAGTTGTAATGGTTACATACCGAGTCCCAGTTACACTTTATCAAGAACAAATCACATTGTCACAATCATTTCATAAAATGGGTGACAGTCTATTTAACTCCTAACCCTAACACTTGGTGACCCCTTTAAAAAAGCTCTGCAACCAGGTCAATATATAATTGAGGGACTTTTTGAGTTAACTCTACAGGGTAACATAGTTGACAGGTATAGTTGACATTTTTGCTGTTTTCAGGCCTAAAATCAACATAACCATAACACCACATGGCATTTTTACAGAAAGATTCTTCTAAATATCATATATACAGTACAACTGAGTAAAACTGAAAGTTGAAAGTTATTTAGAAAGATATTGTAGTAACACTGTTGACATAAGAGTGCGATAAATACACACTTGACTCACACAGTACTTTATGTTAAATAACTAAGAAAGAGGAGAAAGAACATATCTTGTTTAGTCTTGCCAGTGTTTTCTTCAGGAGGAAATGACATCATGAGGAGCAGGTCATGTGATCTGGAATTAACATACTTCCTCGAGAGGTGTTTTTGTAATGGGTAGTTGAAAGTGATTTCTCGAACACAGATACAATTTGTTATTTTCCATAAAAAAATTTGATATATTGCCAAAAAAAGAAATATCTGTCATGATTATCTCAACTTAAAAAGAACACAATCAAAACAATTTTTGAATAAGCTCATTTTATTATTGTTTAGCTAATTAGAAGGTGGTTGTTATTGAATTCGGAGGGTTATTTAGTTGACATTTTAGCATATGTAGTCATTAATTAATTATTTATTAATAAGTGATTGTTTGTGAAGTGTAATTAAATAATTACGGAATTTTAAAATTCACAATCATAATGAACATAAAAAACAATTATGGTGTTTTTTTGTTTTTGTTTAATAAAGATGTATGCAAGATATATCCCATGGACTTCAAAAATCCCTAAATTATATATTGACCAAACCCTTTGTTCATCCTGACCCTAAATATGGGAAAAGGAGTAAAAACAATGGCAAAAAAACAGTGCTCATGGATTTACTTTGCTTGTTTATTTGATAAACATGTTGCTACCGTCAAATAGTATTTTCTCATAATACCCATTTCTCATTTTCAACATTTAATACATTTTCTGCGTTCTGCTATGAATGAAAATGTGGGTTGTGAGATTTGGAAACCATTGCACTCTCTTTCTGTTTACATATTATTTTACACAACACTCAAACTTTCTTGTGATGGGGTTGTAATTTGCATCCAGATTTTCTAGGCAGGTTAAAAAAACAGAACATTAAACAAGTGACAATGAAAAAAACATGAGGAGTGCTGCAGTGGGTAAGAATATGAGCATGTAAAAGGTCAAAAAAACAATATTAAATGACAAATTCATAATATTTGTATGGTTCGATGTTGCATTAAGATTCTTTTCACATCCATTCTCTTGTTATTTAGTGATTCAGTATTTTTTTTTTTGTATGATGAAGTTGTCTCTTTATATTTCTAGCTCTCTCTTTGTTGTTTGTTGGTGACCGATTGCATTTATATTACCCAGTTAAGTAGTTTCTAGTGACTGATTCAGCACATGATGTGTCTTAGTTTAATACAGAGCATCTAATGGTTTGCATTGACAATTTGGAATAAAATCCATTCAGGCTCATCCTTTTTTTTTTATGCATTTCAATTCATTTTTCCTCCTGACAGCCATTTATCAAGCTTGACAGTGATTGTTTTTTTTTTTCATTTTTATTTAATAATTATTTAGTATTTATTATACCAAAGGAAAATTAATCAGAACTTCACTTAAAATCTGCTTCTGCCTGATTATAAAGTCAGGCTTTCAAATTATGTTTTTAATGATAAATAAGAAAAGAATGAATTAGAAATGATTTATTTATTTTTAAAATGGGAAAGTTCGTATTGATGATAATGTACATGTAAATACGAGAGATTATAGCCACACAGATAACATAATACCAGAACTGAAGTAAGATGTACAAAAAGAAAAACAAGCAAAAACACACAGTGCACATACAACAGACAAAAACGTGGACCAAGGCAGCCACCAAGCAAAAATTGATTAAAGTTTGCTTATGAATTCTATTATAAATATCCCATTGTTGTTATTACAAATGATTATATTATAATCAAGAACCAGCCTGTTTTAGAAATATCTATAAAAAACACTGGCAACGCTATTGTCACTCAGTTTTCTCATATTCTCTTCTGCAAACAAATGCTAAGCCTCAGAAAAAACATGAACAGTGACACTGAAAAAGGAGATTGTGCACAGTCGCCTAATCAGATTACCACTTTTATTATGCAGAGGAAATGCAGCCAAACACATATGCAAAGGAGTGAACACAAAACCATAAAGACATATTCTCCAGTTGGTATCTGCCCCCCTCCCACACCAAAAAAAAAAAAGAACAATCAAGTGGATCTTCGAAGAGATCGCAGGCAAACTTCAGCCCTTAAACTAATTGCTGAAATAAACGAATCAAGACTGTTTAGACGTTCAGAAGCACACGGAGCCAAAATGCCAATGAAGCCGTACAGCTCTCAAAGACATTCATTATGAGGCTGCCAACATGCAAATCAGCCTTCGGAGTGGAATGAAAGCGGAGTTTGGAGAAGAGTAAGGAGGTTAGCAGGTTGGATATTGTTCACAAAGCAGAGGCTGATCGCAGAAATGACTCCAAACTAAGGAGAAGCAATAAATTCTGCTTTTATACACTTCCTCAACCTTGAAAACTTCTCACAATTGTTTGCCTTTGCTTCCTGAAGATTATGTTCCAAACCTTCATGAATACTGATTAACTAAACCAAGGTCTGTTTGCAATATTATTGTAATTAGTCCAGTGGTGTATTTGCAGATTATTCTGAAAGACAGGTAAAGAGAAAAGCCAAATACGTTGCTATGGATTTAATATATGGTGCATTTAATGTGACTGAAAAAATAGGACAAACTCAGACACAGATCCACGTTTAGTTCAGACACTGTTTCCCCAAAAAATGATTAAATCTCATATAAAAATAAAGATGTTCTGCCTTTGAATAGTCAACCTTTTCTTTTAAAATCATCAAACAATGTAACCAGCTGCCGGACAGTCTGAAGTTGTCTTTGGATCTGAATAGCTATTCACAACATTTAAAAAAACATATCCTCAATTCTCAACTGTGCCAACGTGAGTACATTTCCCAATTGGATGAATGAAGTATCTATCTATCTATCTATCTATCTATCTATCTATCTATCTATCTATCTATGAGATGCAATGACATGTTTTTCATATAAAGTAGTGTAATATGTTTTCACTCGTAAATATTTTTAATATATGTTTAATGGTTGATGAATTAGGACAAACTGACTTGACCTGTGTTTTAGGAATGAAGTATGATGAAACTGCATTTTTAGGAAACATGAAATTGAAATAAATACAAGTTTTTAACTATTTTAATTATGAGCTAAGGTTAGTTTTGTAGTGCATGTAACGTAAATGTTCTATATTGTGTGCACACATGCCTGGGGACAGCAGATGGAAAGTAGTTTGGGGCTAACTATGGTGCAAAGCATCTCTTCTCTTGGAGATTAATGTATCTATACATTGTCCCTGACAAATAAACAATAAACTAAACTAAACTATAATTCAAGCAACAAACTGTCTGTATACCGTCTATAGACTTTAAGCGTAAATGGATGACAATCATAACATTCTTAACAATCACAAGGATTCACAAACAATGAATGTTATGATTGTCAGATAAGAAAGAATAAATAAAAAAGGAGTGAATTTTTGGATTGAACAGACAACAGTTTCAGTCTGGTTCCACCATTTTCCATAAAAAGAACAAACAACTGCACGTAAAGACTGAGTTAATGAGAAAGAATTGGTTGAATTCAATTTACCATCCCCTGTGTTGTTGATTGTACGTGTTCTAGGTCTATGCAATTGCATCCAGAGGCATACTGGTCTGCGTCTCTTGATAACGCCCCTTGGTAAACAAAAATGAACTAAGAAGACCCAGACTGACTGTCACCGGAGAATTAGTCTTGCAACAACAGACATGGATTTAAAAAAAAAAGAAAAAAAAAGAGATTTTCTGATTAAAATCAATCTTCATTTTCAGGTCCCATTTGACACCTCTGCTCTGATGAAAATTATTGACACTTGCTGGTCATATTAAATAAAAATATTGCTGTTTTATAAAGTTCCAGGAAATAGGGGGGAGAAAAAAACAATCAGTGGAATGTAAAAATGCAGACCTTACATCTGCTGCTCTCACTTCTTGATCAAAGACAAAGGACTAAATATAAATTTAGATGAACCTGACCTTGTTTCATGCTGTTATGGAAAAGAGAAGCCACGTTTCCAACCTCACCGAGACACAAAGTAGAGCAGTAGGATCACATCCAGAATCTGATCAGTGAATGGTAATTACAGCTGTCAATCAAATCCTCCTGTGATTCTGAAAAAGCCTGTGACTGGATAAAATCAGGGGGTCTTAGAGTAGATTTTCTAAAACAGGCAGAGTAGTAGTAATAGCATAAGTATCCCATCCTTTCAGAAAACTTGAACGGTATGGAACTATGAATTGTTTCCCAATGACAATAAAAATTCTATCAATCACCGCACCTTTAAAGCAAACAATAGTATTTTTAACAGATTAGATTAGAGTGTTCCTTACCCAATTTACAGTGTTATTTCTCTGAGAAACTCTTCCATATACAACTCATTTATCGTTAGGGGTGTGTATTGGCAAGAATCTGGTGATACGACACCAATCACAATACTAGGATCACAATACAATATATCACGATATATCATGATACTGTTAAAAAGGCAATTTTTGGTTTGTTTCTTTTTTTAAAATGATTATTTCCTTGAATAATTGAATTACACCAGAAATATGCACAAAAACTAAACACATTTATTTGATCAGAACAGGATCTAATGCTATATCACAAAATGTTCCTGTGTTAAAACTTAAATTATGTTTTATAGACATTACAGTTTAAGATCCTGCTCAAATGTTCATATTCTATTAGTTCAGAACTAACATCAGAACATTATTTTTGTGCAATCCCAACAAAGGAACTAACATTATTTAATAAAAGAGTGTTAAATAATAATAAAATATAAACAAAAAACAAAAATGAACCACCACAATACCCGCATTTGAACAAATACCTAAAAATATGGATGCATTACTTTTAAATATTGATACAGTATTTTGAAATAAAATATCGCGATATATTGCAGAACCGATATTTTCTTACACCCCTATTTATCGTGAGAGTCGGCTATGCATAAATAGTTCTGATGTGGCTGTTGGCTGTGACGTGATTCCACAGCTATGGAATCACGCCTCCGTCCCAAAAAAGGGGAGGCTCTTCCTTCCTCCAACTCCGCCTTTCCCTCCTTTCAGCGTCCAACATGTCACCCATCATTCTACTCACGCATCCACACACCCAGCACCTCACTCCTGATTCCAGTCATTGGTACTTCTCATGACCTTCTGTTGTGTCCATGTCCATATTTAGCTCTTTAGTTGAAATATAAAGTACATTTGTTGGCCTGCAACCCACGTCTCCCTCTTATTTGATACAGCCTCCGGGCTAGGTCACTATCTAACTTAGGTACAAAGACTTCATGCTGTTAGCGTTAGGACAAAAATGGTTTCGAAGGAGGGTTGGAGCCATACTGAAGATGTAAAAAATATGGTCATAATATTTCAAGAAAAAAGCCATAATATTAAAAAGTTAAAATATTATTGTAATAATTTCCCCTTGTGGGACTAACAAAGGCCTATCTTATAAAATTATGATGTTTTGAGTAAAAAGTTATATTTTATTGGACATAAAATACAACAGAAAAAATACAATATTCCAAAAGACTGCATTTTCCATATTTATGAAATCTACACTAAGGTATAGATATAGATAAGCTTTATTACAGACTCATGGTCCACATTAAAAAGCAAACAGATAAATACAAACACAATTTAAAAAAAACAAAAAACTCTACACTTTCAAGAGGCAGTCATACCAGTGTTTCCAGAACAGAGATGTGTAACGTACTACACTCTATGCAAGATTAGTCAGCAATAAAATTACAGTATTTTCTGAATAATTCAGGTGACACATATCAAACGTCAGATTTTTCAACACAGGGCGCAATGAATTTACATGATTAGACTTAAACAATTCACTGGCATTAGTCTATCTGGGCTTTTTTAATAAGAGTTATAAATGCCCAACATTTTTCATTTTAATGCAAGTAACTCTGATATTTATCCTTGTTTATGAGTTATTCTCAAGAACATTTTTTTTTTGTTGCAAAAATGGAATATCTTTTTGAAAGATTTGCAACTTTTTTTCTGAAATGTTATGACTTTCTTGTAATAGTAACTTTTTTAATAGGTGAGGCTATAATCCTCCTTCATTTGAGGGAAATGGATAAAACAGAGGAAGACACAATTACCTTTGTGTCATTTAATTTCATTACCATTTTGTCATATCATTTTATTCCCCTTGACTTATAAACACATATTATGGCTGCTGTTAAATACTGAACCAAGGATCCTGTGAATCAAATTTGAAGGATATCATTAATGATACCCCGCACTAATAAATAAACTTTATCTACTTGATATAAATCCTCTTTTTAAGCACATCCTGACCTCTGGAATTCAGCTAATAACAACAGGCTCTACCTTTTATTTAATGAAGATGATGCATGTTTAATCACTCCTGTTACAGACTCCTAAGAGCGTAAACCCTAATTTATACTCAATAACTACAACAAAGTCTGTTTGCATTCATAGTCCGCTGCTCCATGGTCACCCAAACACTATATTTTTTAACAACACGTCTCTCCAAGGTTGCTTCACGAACCTTGTAGATACCTGGATTTATCTGTGACTCAGAGTCGTGGCGCATCTCGCGCAATAACACCCTATCATTCTGAAACTGCCCCCGAAAACGTGCATTACAAGACCAAAAGATGGGATTACCCTGCTACTAATGTCACTCCATCCACACTTCTGCAAAAACCTGTTACATGTTATCTCTGCAATACTATTAAGGACAAACATACCAGCATAAAACCTTTATCTCTGCCGCGACAGTATGAGAAGAGTTGGGCAAATTATGGTATGCCGGAGACATCTGGGAGCGTTTGCCTTTGAATTATTTACCCAGTGTCAACCTCCTGCTCTCTGCCTGTCACCCACAAACCTGTTGCCCATTATTTACCTACAATAACCAGCTTGAGCGGACCACAGGAGTTGCAACAAGCTTGTATGAGACACCACACTGATTTATATCTAAAAAAAAAAAAAAACCTTTTTTCTTTTTATTCACTGCTTCATTTTCCCCATTTACTCTGTCCCTCCTCCTCTTTTTCCCATCATATAACATGGCTAAACCTGACCCCCACTCCCTTGTTCATTGAATC
Organism: Sphaeramia orbicularis; assembly: GCF_902148855.1. Classification (NCBI taxonomy): domain Eukaryota; kingdom Metazoa; phylum Chordata; class Actinopteri; order Kurtiformes; family Apogonidae; genus Sphaeramia; species Sphaeramia orbicularis. The sequence continues at coordinate 46,061,848 of NC_043967.1, read as the reverse complement.
AAACCACAGCACCGGCTTTTTTCCCCCGTCTTACTAACTGGCTCTTGTCCAAATCACAGCATTAAGGATCTGTATTTACATTCGGCAGCATCCTATTAATAAACATGGCTACTTAATAGAATTGATAGGGTGGCTTTCTTAGCTTCCAATCCTTGACTTTATTTCATAAGGCCATTTGAGCTCAGCCTCTCTAACACCAGGGATTGTACTCTTAGGCTGCTGTAATACGGAATATAAAGAAATGACAGCGAAAATACAAAGTAAAGACCTGTGGAAAACCCCAGGCGGGCTGTTATTTTCACAGGCTTGCACTGGTCTCGCATTTGAGTTAAGATGGGAAATGAAGGAAACAAGCATCTGCTATTTATAGGTGATACTCACAGCACTGGGAACGTGTAACCAGTGAGTAACCAGCAAGGCTGTTTTACACTAATAAAATATTAATGTCTAGTGTACAAACACTGGAGACATGCAGAGATTGCAAAACGAGATGCTGCCTTGGCACCACAGGGAGACAAGGAAGTGATGGGATGATAGGAAAGGACACAAACGAAAAGTAAGTGAGTCCACAAATAAACACGCTGCTTGAGTAGAGTTTCCAGAGGCCTATATTGTATGTGAGTATTCATTTGTCTGATATTTTCATACTGCCAGCAACATTTTCACACAAATCTGTACTTTTAAACTCCTTATCTTTTATAAACAGGCTTATTACTTTAGCTTTAATGCATTTAGAAGGAAATATCTCGACTATTATTATGCTTCCCAAACATCAAGGCGGATTTTAATGTGAATGAATGTGAAAATGAAGCAATAGAGAAAAAGCTTTTGCGTATTCATTGGCACATTTATCACCCAACAAACAAAATAAGATGAAAACGGTGTAAAAAACACAAGACAAACAAAGAAGAAAGGGAGACTAGACTGAAACAGCTTCATGATGTGGAAATTCTGTGGAAAACTGATTTGCACATGATCAATATTTTTGTGTAGAACTCAAATTTTATTTGAAGCTGGAGGAGTTCAATAGTCTTCATAGTATACCAATATGATGTAATATTTATTTACGTTTCCACAAAAACAGCCAGTAGAAATGTCAGATGACTACTTTTTTACTCCTGTACTTGAGTATACGTTAGAGCCTGCACCTTTTCACTTTTGAGTAACGAAGTTGAATTGGCTCATCTACTTCTACCACAGTCTTCTTTTATGGACCTGAACTTCTATTTGTATTTGAGTAAAGTCTGCGTGTCCTTTTGCTACCTTTCATGAAAGACAGGAAGGACAGAGACTCACCTGGAGGCAGGTACTTTGCATAGCCGCTGGAGTTCACCAGAACATTGGTTTTAAAGGTGGAGTCAAAGTCATCATCTGCACTGAGGAAGGAGAGGGGAGAAAGGTGCAACTTAAGACACTACATACTGAATAAAAAATGCATGTGAGAGGAGAAACAAACAAACACTAATGAACACAAATGCACATTTAGGTCAAATTGTGCAATAAAAAATAACCCTACTGTAGAGATTAACACTGAATCGACATTGCATTTATGCATTTCTATTCATCAGGACATGGACCACCAACCCATAACTTTTGTCGTACGACTTTGACAGAGGATCCTATTGAGTTAAAGCCACACTCATCCATATGTACACCCATGCAGATCATGTACATCAAAAACAGGTGTTCATGGGTTAATTTTGTCTGTGTCCATGACCATGGTGCTAATGAAAATCTGGAGTTGGACCCTGAGTACCTGCAGTTCCAGTTCACTGCTCCTAATGTGCTAAGTGCTAAGGCTAATTGCTAATACTAATACTAGGTGATGAGCGTAATATGTTAAATACAATGCAGAGATCAAATTTGCCCCTGTGATAATGAAGTGACATAACCTTAAACCTTTATCAGTTGTTCCAGAATTGTCACTGTCACTACGTATGTAATGTACGTCATCATGTTCCAATGCAGGTTGCCAAGGAAGCTAGCAGGAAATCCTTAGAAACATTACAGAAAATCTTTAAGGAGGCTCTACATTGATAAATCGACCACAGACTGCAGTCTAAACCCCTATATTCAAAACCCTTCTATTAAAATCTTACACTAGCTTTTATTTCAGGAGGATTCTGTTGGGTTTCTGTAAATTGGCTTAGAGTCTGGTTTTGACCAACTCCATATGTAAAGTGTCATGAGATAACTTTTGTTATGATTTGGCGCTGTATAAAGAAAATTTGATTTTGATTTGATTTGATTTCAGCAACTTTCCACATCCAACATTGTTGCTTTGTTCATAACTACAGTGGTGTTAAAGGTGTGTCATGGAAGTTTTCTAGCACTCTGGACACAATTTGAAGCAAAAACACAAAAGTCACTGCATTGGGGTTAAAGCAAGTATATTGTTACACATGTAAGAATATTTGAGACAAAAGACCACACTCGTCCAAAGTCTTGCTTTCTGCTGTCTAACTCAACAGCGAAGTTACAGAGCTTAGAAACATTCAGTCTTTTCCACGTTAGGTCATCTTGTAAGTGGTTACTCCCCAACTCCACCCATGTACACATTTGACCTTAGACAGTAAAAGGGACACTTGGACAGTGAGGTATTCCTTTTACTCAATCAATCAATCAATCAATCAAATTTTATTCATTTAGCGCCAAATCATAACAAAAGTTATCTCATGATACTTTACATATCGAGTTGGTCGAAACCAGACTCTAAGCCAATTTACAGAAACCCAACAGAATCCTCCAGGAGCAAACACCTGTGACTGGTGACAGTGATGAGGAAAAACTTCCTTTTAACAGGCAGAAACCTCGAGCAGACCCAGGCTCCTGGAGGATGGAATGCCTTGACCAGTTGGGGTTAGAGAGGGTTTCAAGAGGGTAGATGGAAAAGCCCTGACATGTCAGTTTGAACAAGCTTGACATGTTGACATGTTACACAGCAGCTGGTCATATGTGATGTCATGTTAAAAATGAGATCACTGGAGATTGCAACATTCCACTTTCTTCGTCAGATGGCATCGCAATATTAACAATGCATCGCTTCGACAATCAATTATGGAGTACTAGTCCTGCAGTGAAAATGCAGTCTTCTCACACCAAAACTGAGTCATGTTGGGTAGATTTGTGCTGTGTTGAGCTGATGTCATCAGTGTAAAAGCGGTGATAGTCAGCGGCTCAGACTGTCACAAATTCAGACCCAGCGAGTTCAAGAGTTGCGCTGAACTGTATATCAGTCAAACAGACTTAAAGGTCATGCTCGTGTGCTTACATCGGGTTTGTGCTGGAGCTGGACGTCTGCTGACATTAGCTGACTACATTTCTAGAGCAGAGGGGGCTAGTGTTGTGTACTGTTGCAGAAGCAGATGAGCAGAATAAAGGTTAGACAGCAAGCCTTATGATATTTGAGGAAAGTCTGGGCCAAAACCTCGACCGTGAAACAAGGTTATAATAGTTTTGGATTTTTCATTATAGTTCAGTTTTAGTTAGTTTTGACTTTTTTTTCTCTAATTCAGTTAGTTTTAATTAGTTTATAGAGCAGGTTTGCTAGTTTTTATTCATTTCCGTTTTTTTGTAAATGCTTAGTTATAGTTTAGTTCTAGTATTAGTTTTATTTTTTTTCATAACTTTTCTCTTCCTCGCCGTCATATTCACATAAATCCCAGACAGGACTCTGCTGCTTTCTATCAACTTTAGTCTCCATGTTTCCAGGCAGAGTGGGGACCAGAAGACGACTCTGAACGACAAGTGACAACCAGTGACGGACCATCATTTTTATCTGTTTCAGTTAGTTTTAAAAGCACACAATACAGTTTCAGTTATCGTTTTTTTCTTTTTAATTATACTTTTTATTTATTTCAGTTAACGAAAATGATTTTTCAATTCTAGTTTTCGTCATTTTGTTAGTTTTTGTTAACGATAATAACCTTGCTGTGAAATCAGTGGATTGTGGTTGTTATCATGAATGTATGCAACAAAGACTGTCGAGAGCCTGGTAGTGCCGTTAACTAATATGAACAAACTGATTCCCAGGAAAAACTCCACTATGTAGGTGCACAGGTAAGTCTTATACGACACACCTTTAAAACTCATTTAAGTCAGTGTTCCCCTTCGATATTCATGGAAATTTAAAATATCAATAATTATAACCACGGTTTGCAGTGTTTGACCAAGCAACAGCACTTAATGGGTTTTCCACAACACATTCCTGCGGTGTGTGTTGTTTGTTACGGACAAATGGTGCGTTATCAGAAGTCGTTTCATTAATTCTGAAGCTAGATCCAGGAAAAAACCTTGACGTTCCGGATATTCTCTCAGTTAATTTAAGAACCGGGTTTTATTAAGATTGATGTATGTGTTGGTGAGTTATTCCTCCCTGACACAGACAGACTTCAGCGAGCAGGCAATGATGTGTGTGTGTGAGTAAGGTAAGATGAGTGTGTTTAGGCGGTTGTGTTTTACCTGTTGTAGAGCAGGATGTCTGGTGTCCACACTTGGTCTGTGGTGAAGCGGAGGTTTTTCACCCCTGGATGTTCGCTCTGATTCCACTGGAGGTAATGGTCGAACCAGCTCTTAAACACAGATCCAGATCCACGTTTAGTTCAGACACAGTTTCAGGAAAAAAATGATTAAATCTCATGTAATTCAAGCAATAAACTGTCCATATGTTGTTTATAGACTTTAACCGTGAATAGATGTTAATGCTACAAAAAAATGTCTCCTAAGTATATATATATATTTCCTATTTCTTGTACATATCTCTTATCGGTAGTATAGAGTAAGCTTTTGTATATTCTCTCTGTATATTTTGTTCATTTCAGGAGTTCTAACATTACTTTAGTAGCACATGTGTATTAATATTTTATTCTGAAGCCCTTGCACAGTTCACTTTTCTTAACACTGTGATATTTGTATTTTATCTTATTTTTCTTACACAGTCCCTTTTGCACTAAGTGTTTTGCTGCTAAACTGAACTGAGCAGCTAAACTGATTTTCATTGTTCCTGTGACAGTGACAATAAAGATCTATTCTATTCTATTCTATTCTATTCTATTCTATTCTATTCTAAGTAACCAGCACTGCCGTCACTAATATGTAGTCCAGTGCCTATGGCAAATGTTTCTGTCTGGTTAAACAAATCAAGTACCGTACTTATCTCTGTGCACATGCATTGTATAAATTGTCTTGGTTAATTCTGCAGATGTTTTTAGCTCAATAGTTCTTACTCTTGCACTTCTTTTCATGTCTGGTATGCTATTGTACGATTAGGCTATTTATTTATTTGTTCTTTTTATTTTTTCTTCTCTCTTCTTCTCCCTTCTTTTATATCTTATTCTTATTCTAGGAAATGTTATTGTACTTTTAGAATGTAAGCCCCTTGTATGTATTTGGCTGTAACCGTTCAGCCTGAGCATACTTTCCTATGTCTGTCATTGTTCAACGGTTTTCTTCCAGTATATTAGTACTTCGTAATGCTGGCTTCCTTATGTTGGTCGTTTGTCCAGGACAACAGACGGAAACTAGATTCTTTGCTAAATCTGGTGCATGCATCTTGTTCTTTGCTACTAATGCCTGTAACTAAATAAATAAATACTAATCATAATATTTATAACAGTGAATCTTATGATTGTCAGATGAGAAAAAATAAATAAAAAAAATCTTTGGAATCTTTGGACATTCTCAGTCTGATTCCAATGTTTCACAATAAAATGGTTAAATCTCTATGTTTAAGTACTCTTTTTATTGTATTGTTTATCAGGTTTTATATTTTGTAATTATTTGGTCTTAAAAATATGCAAATCTAAATCTAAAGGTGTATACAAACATGTTTAATGCTAACATCAATGTGCCCTGGTATATGTAAGTGTCTTTGTTCCTCTATCTTGTATGCACATTAATAAAAATATGAAAAAAAAAAAGATTAAATCTCATATAATTCAAGTAATAGACTGTCCATATACTGTATCTATAGACTTGAAGTGTGAATGGATGAGACTATCTGGAAAATTACCAGGATGTCCAACATAGGATTCACAGGTCAACTTAATTTACATTTTAAAGACCATGTAAATTACCTCATTAAAAAAAATGCGAGTCACCTAATCTCAAGAAGGCAGCGAATTCATTATCACTAGAGGCATTCAGAGGCTCTTGGGGTCCTTACCATTTGCAGCCACATGTTAGAGGTCAACACCTGATTCTTCTCATCCTGCGAAACATTTAAGACACGTTAAGCACATTTATTTTGTTGGAAATGGTTTACCCTTGGAGATTAAAGATTACTTGGAGATTTGAATAATACTTTGCATCCTTATTAAAAAAGGTTACAGAAACATTTTTAGCATGTTTATCTTAATAAATATTACAGCTTCAGGCATAAACACACAGATGGCTTAGGGCGAAATCTAATTATGATATAAATTTTACTTTTCAAGGCTATTTTCCACATTAATTAACAAACCAAAATAGAAAAAAAATGAAGCAATCAATCAAACTTTACGTATGAAGCACCTTTTGTACCAATTCTTTTCACTTGCATTGAAGATAGTTTACAAGCTAATGATATAAAAGTACGATAAATAAAATAAATTTCCATCTCTATACCACAGTGGCCTTTTCATATAGTTTAATTATGTTTAACAAACTGCTTTAAATGTTTAATTAAGAACCAGATAAACCATTTAAATAACCTACAGAAGCATTTCTCTTGGGCAAAGTCTGACAGTGAATGAAATTTTACTTGTAAAGCCCTGAATTGTAGAATTCTGAGTAGCAGATTGTACCTCATATCACCAAAAACCTTTCACTGTGAGGAAGAGGAGACTTGGCTGAATGCGTTTTATAAAGTTCATGTAGGTTTTAGTGAAACTGAGGTAAAAACTTCAGTATAAAGCAGTGACTTTTTCTGGGTTTGAATAGAAATGTCTGATTTATTATTGGATTTAATGGAGCAGTCGGATGGAGTTCCAGTCACTTCAAGGCTTATAGTTCGGATTCTGTAAGTCACATGATTTTGGGAGTCATGTTGTATGACTCAGGACAAATGCAGCTACATTTGTGATAAATATGGTGCATTGGTTGGAAACTGTCTCAGATTAACAGTAGCTTTAAAAAAATATATTCTCAGGCCCTGTCTGAACATTCTGTGCAAAATCAAGAAAAAACATGCAACTTAAACAGTGATTTCATAAAAATCACACTAGATATCAAGCTACTGTTTCAGGACAATAAAGTCTTAAGTCTTGTCACTATTTTAAAGTTCCAACCATGTTTCTATATTAAAGCATGTCGAAATAATGTGGCTCTAAAATAGATCGGTTTGATCATTTTTGCTATATCTTGGCATTGGAAATGAATGGGATCAATTTTTAACGTTTTTTTTTTTTAATGTTTCAAAGCGTTAATAAAAGCGATTCTTAATTGTTTTGCACATTTTATTGCATGATTTGTGAACATGAACATGAATAAAAGCCTTGAATATTAACGCTTCTGTTTGCACACTGAAGCCACATAAGTGCTGGAAATATTTAGACAAATGAACATAACTCAATCAACTGCTGAGATAATTTAACAAAAAAACATGACACATGCTCATAATTTAAGGTTAATGATCACTTAAACTTTAAAGGACAATGAGCGTGACACCTACCACATCCATGATCTGTATTAAACTTAGGGAAAAGACGACTGTGAGGGGGTGGGAGTCGTTGCCCACCGGCCGCTCCATCCTGTTGTAATCCTTTAAGAGGTTCTTCAGCAGGTTCCTCTGATGTGGACCCTGCAATGAAACTAACAAGGCACAAACACAAGCAGAGAATTTAGCCTCAAAACCAAAATAGCACACTGCACTTTAAAGTTTATTCACCTCTGAGGCCCTTTAGTGAGACCACAGATCTGTAAATGGTGCGACCTGAAGATGAAAATGACAAATAAACTTAAAGAAAAATTAAGAATCAAATGGAGCTGGAGGGAGAAAAGTTATGAGGGGAAATACATGGTGCTGATCATATCACAAAATGCATCCCTGCGGAACCTCCTTATCTAAAAATACATCTGAAAAATGATGAAGAAAGTGGAAAAAGTAAAGAAATGGAGGAGTAGGATGGATGGAGATTTATGATGAAATTAGCAGAAATAAAAACTGATCTGTATGGTTAAAGCGATGCGAGTACAAAAATAAAGGAGACATCCAGCTGAATATTGAGAATTAAATATCAACAATAATGCTGAAAAGACTGAAACAAATTAACAAGTAGAAAATCAGTGGGGGCGGGCATAACGTTACATAAACAGAATGTAATTAAACATAGTGGGAACCTTATCAGGACATAATTGGCACTAATGGCTGTATAATTAGGTTACAGAGAAATGCTCAGAATAAATATGTTTATGGATTCCAAAACAAACTGAATAAATGGGAGGTAAAGAAGCCTTGCAGAATCATTTAACATGTAAAAATATTATGCCGCTCTATCTTCTTCTATTTTTCTTCATAACATCAATGAGCTACACCCAAACGCAATTAGATTTTTGAATTAAAATGCTAAAAACAGGAGGTAAGACACAAAATATACAGGGTTTTTCTCTTATTTTCTATGTTCTGGACTTCAGATTTTCACTCCGTCTTAAATCATTTCTGGGGAAAAGCCCAGTTGAATAGGTTCTCCCAAAAAAACAATACCTTGACATATAAAGATCGTCTCAGGGAAATATCAGGATTTTAGAGGCTCAGGTGTTGCAAACATGACAGGTTTTAATCCCAACTGGACCTATAGCAGCGGCAGAATTCTTTATACATTGATATAATAGAGCACATGTCATGAAAAGTAACCTGAATTTTTCCTTATATTTAGCATCTCAAAATCCACTCTTATTCAGAACCCAAAACAGCGACAAAAACTAAGCAAAAAAAGAAATAATAGAAAAAGCAAAGAATGGATGGACTATTAATAATGTGACTCCCCAACAGTGTTGTTGTTACTGTTGTTCATAAATGTTAAAAATATCAATAAATATTAAAAAAAAAAAAAAAAATCCACTTTATCCAATCTGCAGCAACATGCAGCTTCAAACTTTTGCTTTTTCCAGCTTTTTCTGCCTCATGCTGTCTTGCATTTGCTGAACTTTCTGATGTAAAGCCAAATCTTAAATCTTCAAAACAAACAAACTGAATGGAGCATTTCATTGCCTGTAGGGAAAGTTCACCGGCTTGCCTCTCAGCTCTGTCATCCACTGTCAGCCTTTACATTCTGCTTCCTGAAGCCCGTCACGGATGCAGCAACACGTCCACAACACAGCGGGAAGACAAGATGGAAGAGCGGATCTATAACATGCAATCCAACTGATCTGTGACCTGTTTTATGGGGACCAGATACCCTGAAATGCACATATATGTGAAAAAGGGGGAAAAAATAAAAATAAATAAATAAATAAAAAGGCTTAAGGGATGTGAGAAAAAAAGCAATATCACTGTTATCGCTGCTGCCTCTGGTTATTTTATACACTGTTACTGTCATCAGCATGGATGTGGAGCCTAGATGTCAGTCTGCCTGGCGTCTCAGAGGAAAATATTTCATGCAGAGGCACTTCAACTCAAATAAAAAAAACAAAACACAAAACCAGGCAAGCAAACAGGTGAGTCACATTCTCACTTTCCTTCTTCTGGAGTCTTTTTTTTGTACTTTTAATAATAATTCTGTAGCACACTTCACAGCTGCAGCATCAAAACTGCCAACACAGATTCCTGAATGTCAGTGAAATCCTACTTTGACAGCAAATTTCTGTTGCTGCGATTTGATTCTTGAAAAACAAAATTAAAAAAATACAGATATAGGAAGAGAGAGAGAGAGAGAGAAAGAGAGAGAGAGAGAGAGAGACAGAGAGAGAGAGAGAGGCGAGCCGGCTCACCGTGGATCAAAGCGGAGAATCCAGAGAGGAGCAGAGTCACCGAGTGCCACATCCTGGTGGTGAGGAGCAGAGAAGGAGAAGCTCTGGATGTTGGAGGAAGAGGAGGAGGAAGAGGAAGAGGGGTGAGGGAGTCCAGAGAGGAGAGGCGAGGAGAGGAAAGGGAGGACAGTCTCAGGAAGCCGCTGGAAATCCCCCGGTCTGCATCCAGTCGGCATCAGAGGAGAGTAAATGTGCCGGGAGAGAAGGGAGCGCAGGAGGAAGAGGAGGAGGAGGAGGAGGAGGTGAAGGAGATGGTGGCTGTGAGCTCTCTCTCTCTCTCTCTCTCTCTCTCTCTCTCTCTCTCTCTCTCTCTCTCTCTCTCCCTATCTCTGTGGAGGTGGGACTAAAATGGTGAGCCTAAGAGAGAAAATGTCAGTGATGGGGGTAAATTGAAGTTCGAGCAAGATATGAAAAAAGCGAGCGGGTTTAATTGCTCTGTCAACATGAGTTTACTTTCCGTGGCACAACACAAACAGATGATACACATAATTCGTGACATTCAAAGCTCATTTGGAGAAAGGGTGGAAAAATGCTGTGCAAAAATTCAGCAATAATCAGCACAGAAACTCTACAAAAGTCAGCTTCTCACACGGGTCAGGAGAAGGAGGAACACCTGGACCCAAAAAAGGCATGTTGAATTTTCACCTCTTTGTGCATTTTCATTAAAAAACACACTGATCGTAACAAATGTCAAGTGTGGTAATCAGACTAAATCATAATATTATACTAACATGTTGCATTTCTCACATTAATAATCAAACAGTGACAGTGATATTTCATACATAATAACATGATGTCAAAAATTAGAGGAATAAAAATATCCCCAAAAGAGGAAAAAGTGTCAGAGAATTTAACAACTAAGATTAAATAAAACAAACAAAACCGTACCTTAAAGAGTCTTGAGTGTCTACCTGTGTCATGTGTTTTGATAAAGATATACCCAGCCTGGCCAAAACAAGACAGCTCCCACCTGGAATTAACTAAGCACACAGATAAGACTTTTCCATTGGATAATTACTGCAGTGAGTAATATGTTTCAGGTGCAACAAGTTCTTTAACCCTTTTAACTGATCCAGTGAGTAACTTCTCATTTCTTAACCCTTAAAGACCTGAACATCCACCGGCAACCAAAAGCATCTACTGATATAAAATGTTTAATAACTGTTGATCCACTAATCTTATAAATGCATGTAAATAATTCAGGTAAAATGCAGTTTGTTGTTTTTTCATGGTCATCAGATATGATCCATTTGGACGTTCAGAGGCTCTGTAGTGAACATGGAAACACTGTCATCTTCTGCAACATTGATTCAACAGTAAAATCCATGTAGTTTGAGAAATGATAGTGGTTGTAGATGCTTGTTTTTATGTTTGGTTAATGATATATTTTGCTGAAAAAGTCACTTTTTTTTCAGTGTTCTCTCTTTTGATACAACAAGCTTTGAATGTACTCTGAACTTTTCTGAACAGCTACTTGATCAGTAAATTAAATACAGTAAAATATGTAATTTGCAATGAAAAATGCAAAATGCAGAGGATAAAAAAATTTGATAAATCACTTAGGAATGGTTAAATGTAGGGATAAATTCATTTGGAAAACACCACGAGAGAGAGAGTATTTCAATTGAACAGGGTCATGTGGTCTGATGAGTCCAGATTGACCCTGTTCCAGTGTGACGGTGCATCATGGTGAGAAGAGAGGTGAATGAAGTGATTACCCATCATGCCTAGTGCCTACAGTATGAGCCTGTGGGGGCAGTGTTCTGATCTGGGGTTGCCTCATTTCAACAACGATATGTGTCCAAATAAACGTGTGATAATGCTTAAGGTTATTGAAATGATGCCATAATCATCAATTCAACAGAAAAGTGAAAGCCAGTCCCACAAGATATTAGAGTGCAGGACTTTTTCTGGCCAGACAGTGTATTTGATATCATGTTATTGGAAGTAGCGAAGTATATTTCATCATCATTTTTTCACACACTGAGGGGGACCATAAGGGGGAGAAAAATGATGACGATTCTAAGGGACAATGGCTGACAGGGGCCCTACAATTAGTAGAACATTACTAATTTTTTTTATTTTTTTATTTTTTTACAAAAATTATCTACTCACCACGTTTTCTTCACAGGGCACTAATAATGATATTTGTTCTTTGCATTAGGTTTGTTTTGTCCATCCAAAAAAGTTAAACTATATTGTATTTGTATATCAATGGAAAAAAAATCTAATAATAATAAAAAAATAAAAATTTAATGTACAAATGCACCTTTGCCATCAATCTAACACAAAATCAAATCTTTTCTGAGTAGTGTATTGATCCATGCCTGCAAAGTGTTTTATTTATTTATATTTTTTAGGGTTTGTATTGTTTGTGCCATTGAAGTAGTGGGGCCCAAAGTTCTATTATCTTCACCCTCTAATCCTTGGCAGCCCCCCTCTGCCCACACCTCTTAGATTGACAGGTAAAAGTGGATTAGTATTTAGATCATCATCCCAGTCTTATCTCCTGTCCCTTATTCCCATCACATACTCCTAACTGTACAGTATGTGTGTTTTACTGCTGGTTTATCCGTGTATTGCATGACACATGTCAGAATTATCAAACAGCTGGTCACACATTCAGTGCATGGTTATGGTCACGCACCGCTGGACTGGGGATCATGACTCTGTATGTGCGTGCATGTGTGTGTGATCCCTCCATTCTGCAGGTGGGGGGGGGGGGGGGGGGGGGGGGGGGGGGGTGTTTGGTGGGCTTTGGGGCAGATGGACTTCAGTTTAATTGAGAAAGTGCTGGGCTCTGCAGGAGGGCACGGCAATATGCATAGTTAAACTCTACTCCTCATTTGTCCTCACGAAATGCTGATGCAAGGGCAGAGGCAGCGAGAAGAGGAAAGAAAAAGAGGAGAGAGAGAGAGAGAGAGAGAGAGAGAGGAAGAGGAGGGGGGAGGAGGAGGAAGAAAGAGTTGGACTGTATAATAGATTACCCTATTACTTCTGCTGCCCTTCGGAATTACCCCTCTCCTAGGCAGCCTGTCAGACATCCAGAGTGCTCCCGAGCTACAGATTCATGCTCGGCTGCACACACACGATGGAGAGTGGCCCTCGGAGGCGGAAAGAAGGATGGCCAAGTCACCGGTTAACGCAGAGAAAACTGCACCGAGCAAGAAGCGAGGACATGCATCATCAGAAAAAAGCATCATGTTGCATCTCTGCACCTAAATGTGTCCAAAAGAGACTTCAATGGAGTTCATTCCTGTAGCAAAATAGATAAATAAATAAAAATTAATAAATAAATACAGCTGGTCTATGTGCTGTTATGCGCCAGTGTGATACATTGCCAAAAAACAAAATTCATTACGCTTCATAAAATACAGATTGGAGGCACTGAGGCGTGGGTGACATCTGGTGGTTTGTTTTCCAACTGCAGCCTGGAACCAGTGGAGCTCAGCATCAGCATCAGCATCAGCATCAGCAGCAGGTTATGTTTTCTTTTGAAGGAGTGAGGTGATGCTGTTAATTAACGAGGAGGAAACTGGATGATGAGAGCCAGAGTCATAAAAAATGAGGCTAATTATGAAGGAGATGAATAAAAACAATGAACAGGTTGTGAATTAAAGCCAATGATGACTTCAGGACAATGAAGATCCCCGTTATGATTTGCTCTTTTCTAATCTTTTCTGTCAATTTCTTCCTCCTGATTATGATTCTAGTTGCTCAGCAGCAGTGATGACCGTCATCCTGACCTGGCATGGCTGCAGCTCATCCTTCTCTGTGCTAAATGCTGAATGCCACCCCTGACAATGCAGCCATTAGTGCTGCTGTGCTGTGTGTTTTTAATCACTCTGCTGATTGGATTAGGTCCTCTCTTACGCTGACACGTCCCCTCCACTTATAGACAAACACAGCACATACATCCACTCGCCCATGATGTCTGATTTGTCAGCGTGCTCTTTTTTTTTTTTTTTTCTGAATGAAGCTGAGTAGTGCTGATACTATGCTCTGCGCCAGCAACTCCTGAAGCAGGTTGACTAAAGTTGACTGTTATACAATAAAATTTTATAGTGTGAAATCTTAAAGGAGTCCATCAACATTTTGGGTAATACACTTACAATATTCAGGTTCTTGCCAGGAGTTGACAAGATCGATATCACTCTCATGCCCTTACACTAAATATGAAATAGCCAGAAGAGACTTTGGCATGAAGACTGGATGCAGACAAGCTGGTCGACCAAATGTTTTTAACAAATCTGCTGATGTGTCATGCCATGACCCCATATAAGGGGCAGATGCTGTTGTCTGGCACCAAAAAATGTTAAAATTGATGAGTAGGGAGTAGAAGGACATGGTATCCTGCAGCAGCCCATGCTATTTGCTGCATGTAATCCCCTATTTATGCCTTTCCTCTCCCTCTCTTGCTGCTACCTCTAACTAATGCCAAAAAATAGCCTTAAAGGAGTCACATTTTGCTAAATCCACTTTCATTTACTTCTGTCCTCTGGGTTTTTTTTTTTTAGGTTTTTATGCTTTTATGTTTTTATGGGATAGGTAGAATACACATTTCGTCTTTTAATTCTACTTTCTTTTTAAACTAACTCATTCTTAGCTATTTACACTGCATTTATTTATTTATTGTTGATGTGGTGTGACTGTTTCGGTGGAACGGTGATCGTATTTTGAATTTCCTCTTTGGGATTAATAAAATAAATAAATCTATCTATCTATCTATCTATCTATCTATCTATCTATCTATCTATCTATCTATCTATCTATCTATCTATCTATCTATCTATCTATCTATCTTTCTATCTATCTGTCTGTCTGTCTGTCTGTCTGTCTGTCTGTCTGTCTGTCTATCTATCTATCTATCTATCTATCTATCTATCTATCTATCTATCTATCTATCTATCTGTCATCAGTACATTTATTTGTGTATTTGGACCCTAATAGTTGAAAAAGTTTGAATTTGAACCCTCCAGGTGCTACAAAGCTATCTTTATAATCATTCCGGCAAAAATCGAGTGGATTTCTACAAACCTTTTCAATTCCTGCTTAATTTGTTACATTTTATAACCAATTACATCACAACATTTGCATATATAAGGTCAAGACTTCAGACAAACATCTCTCCGAGTACGACATAACTGTTTGTCAGCAGCAGCGGTTGTAGTAAAAACTGAAAATATGTCCAAACTTGGAGTTGATTACCTAAAAGGTTCAGTTGTTGGTTATATTAACGAACACAAATGGATGAAAGGGACAGAAAGCACGGTCAACAACCTGGAGGGGGTGGGGCATGAAGTGGCTCATGTGCATTTAAAGGGCCAGCGCTCAAAACAACCTTTCAAGTGTCATTAGTCAGAAATAGCTTGAATTAAGCAAAAAAATCTTGAATTAAGCAAAAAAAAATCTGCCAACGGAAAAAGTGAAAATGATCTTTGTAAGATTTCTTGACATAAGATTTTCAAGATCTATTGTCTAAAAACAAGTTCTTATATCTCACTTACAAGTTATTCTTTAAATGATTATGTCTTATTTTAAGTGTGATGAGATATTTTGACTAGAAATGAGAAACATACACTTGTTAAGATTTGGATTTTTGCAGTGTAATGAAGAATTCAGACCCAAGCAAAGCATTTACAGTTTATGCAGACCACAGGGAAATGTTTTAAAATGCATAATTCCATTTAAAAAAAAGCAAAATATCACCCCTTTAAAAATATGTAATTTATGAACAGAAATTCAACCAAACTAAGATAATGGAAAGGGAGAGAAATAGAATTAATAAAAGGACTGGGTGTGTCAATCCCAAATGATTCAGCTCTGCATTAAATTGGATTGGATTGGGATCTTCTGCGTAGGAGAGAAAGGTGTCGAAAGGGAGATGAAAAACACTATCCAAAACTGCTGTCACGTCCTCTCTCTGTTGTCTTAATCACCAACCTTAAGCCTCCTCAGAAACCATAGGAATCACAGTACGCAATACAATATGTTGCCAACAATCACACAATCATTTTCCAGTGAATGAAAAACCAACAATGCAAAAAGCAGGGATAATGCATTGCATTGTCATTGTGTGTGTGTGTCTGTTTTATTGAATTTGATGAGTGAGACAAAACAAAACACAGACTTACATTACTGTCTCTGTAACTCACACACTGTCTGCAACTTCCATTTCAAAGAAGTTGCTGCTGCAGAGATTCCATGGTTTGTTTCCGATGTCTGACGTTGATATGGTTGATGTGGCTTTTAATGTGATGTTTGTTTCAGTGAGATTTATAGGGGGATGCTTGGCAGCTGAGTCAGAAGACACTGTCTCCAATATAATGAGACATGATTTTTAAGTGAATTAATGTTACACAATGAATTTACTCTCAATTTGAGGAACTGTAAATTATGACCCTTCATGTGGTCATCAAAGTGAGTTATAATGGGCTGGACACCGGAAAAGGTGCGGGACACTTTTAATGAACATTCAATCAATCATTCAAAATCCATTTCCATGTGTGAAAGCATTCCAAAAACTAGTGGCGGGGGAATCTGTTTAGTGTACATTTTAATTAAAATGTTAAGATGTGGTGCCAGTACAATAGCATACAGACTTTTTTTTCAGACCAGATGCAGTGAGTCCTACTGTTTTTATCCACTTTTAACTTTAAAGGAGTGATATTTTGCTTCTTTAAAATGGAATTATGCATTTTAAAACATTTCCCTGTGGTCTACATAAACTGTAAATGCTATGTTTGGGTCTGAATTCTTCATTAATTCAACTCCACAGGTCCATCTTCAACCCTATTTCTGAGTAATGACACCAGAAAGGTTGTTATGAGTGCTGGCCCTTCAAATACAAATGAGCACATTTTAGGTAATTGGCTTGAAGTTTGGACCTTTTTTCAGTACGGACTACAACGGCAGCTGCTGATAAACAATTATGTCGTATGGAGAAATGTTCATCAGAAGTCTTGACCTTATATGTGCAAATGTTGTGATGTAACTAGTTATAGACGCAACAAATTAAGCAGGAATTAAAACGGGTTGTAGAAATCCAGTCGATTTTTGCCAAAATGAACATACAGATAGCTTTGCAGCACCTGGAGGGTTCAAATTCAAACTTTTTGAACTATTAGGGTCCAAATACACAAATTAATGAACCAAAGACTAATAAAAGTGGGTTTAGCAAAATATGACCCCTTTAATACTTCCTTAAATGAGCAGAATAGACTGAACAGAATCATACAGCTGTGTCCTAAGACTCACCATCACCATCAATTTAGCCACCATCACATCTGACAATGATAACACAAGGAATTTGGAACATGACTGTGTGACATAAAGAGTGAAATAGACCGAGATTGTTTTTTTGAATAAGAAAAATGACCTATATCTCCTCAAAGATGCCTCTAATCTATGGTTTATGGAGCATAGTGATAACTTTATAGATATTTAATTTATTTTATGGGTATTTTAACAGCCAGTTCAAAAAAATGTGTTCTAATAATTTTGTCCATCACTGTATATTCCAGTCGATATGTTGTTCCACAGCTACTCCTCAGTCACACCTGTATAAACTGTACCATCTACCCTTGTAAGGAAGCAGCCAGCATAGCATAAATGACATAAATGTGAATAAATACAAGCATTGGCTCATTTTTCTCAACAAACACCCTACATAGGGATATTGTAGTGGATAATTCATGATAAATTGATGTGTTAAAAATGTAAAGCTATTATACAGTTACAGTTCAATGTACACTTTGTCAAATTATCATCGTTATATTTCAGCTCAAAGTAGTGTGGGTTCTTCAGTATGCTACGACTTTACATTAATCAACACAAAAAAAAATTACAAAATACATGTTCTCTCCCTATATTTCTGTGTGTGGGAAAGCCTGGGTGAAGTTCAGGACACACATGCAAAATGTATCTGGATGTTTGGACCAGATGGGGTATTTAACAGTGGGAAACCTGGTAGTACCTGTAAAAATGCTGATGTAGCAGGTGTTAAGGTGCCATTCTGGCCAATATGATAGATCAAAAACTACTGATAAGTGGGATGTTATCTTTGCAGGTGTTCAGAAAATGAGCTACACAAGTCTGACCATGTCAAAAAGGCAGGTTGAAATAGGTTATAAAAGAGGCAAACTCTGACTCCCATTTTGCTCGGCTTTGTTCAATAAAGTCTTATTTCTGCGTCAGATTTCAGTCAGTTTCACACTGATTTTCCTTGCATGCTAAACAACCTCTAAGAAAATGTAGATTTTTGACAATTGACAACGATATGTATTTTTGAGTCGGATATATTTTGATGCTACGATCCATACATGCATATTGAGATTTAATAAACTGATCCCACTTCCGTTTTTTGTTCTTGTTGGTTTGGATCAATATGAGTGCATGTGTTTTCAGTGACTGTTTGTTTATACTGTATCTGTAATAAATCTGCACAATTAACCCACTTTGTCAGCCTGTGCAATTATGTAGTCGCAAAAAACTATAATTTAAAGGTCCCAGAGCCGTCAGAACTACTGTGTAAGACATGCAAAATGGAAACAGCGTCTACAATCTTCCTTTTTCTTGTTTTTTTTTTTTTTGTCAACTTCATACATTTTAATAGAAAAAATACAGATTTTAAAATGATGTAGACTATAATCTGTGTTTTTTGTTGGTAACAAAGCAAATCAGCATCATAATGATAAATGCAGTAAATATCTCTGCATGGCTTATGTGTGTATTTTTGGCTTGTTTTTATTGTCCTACACATGAAAAAGAGTGAACTACTCTCGCTCTAATCAGTTTCACTGAGTATATTAAGGCTGAATGAATGCATATACACATCTGTTTGTTTAACAGAATGCAAATGGAGGCTAAAATCCCTCTCCTGTTCTTTTCTTTTTCAACAGTTTCCATTCCTTCACTACTAAGTACATTATCATGCAGACTTGTGTTCACTCTTCCATATTAGAAGCTGATCTCCAGGCAACACAGG
The DNA here is from genome assembly GCF_902148855.1 of Sphaeramia orbicularis. Taxonomy (NCBI): domain Eukaryota; kingdom Metazoa; phylum Chordata; class Actinopteri; order Kurtiformes; family Apogonidae; genus Sphaeramia; species Sphaeramia orbicularis. Next base: position 46,042,917 of record NC_043967.1, on the reverse strand, counting down.
CAGATCCATGGAAGACAACAACAAAAAATTATAGTCACGGTCTACTGACAACCTCATACATAATTCCATGAACATCTGAAACTGATCAATAATCAAAAACATCACTGACAAAGCGGAAGGAGGAAGAAGAAGCCTGTGCCTCTAAAACTCACTAATTAGCACAATTTCATCTGTTTATTTGATCTTCTAGAGAGGAAAGAAGATATCTGAGCCAAATTTAACTTAATTGGAAGAAAACATAAGCAAGTCTATGCCTTAAAATCTGATCGCAAACATTGGCCTTTAAAATGCAAAATTATTTACTGCTGTTTGCAACCCAGTGAGGCTCTTATTTATCATTTAATAAACCCGTCCCTACAGATCAAACCGAAGCAATTAATATCCTGAACAGAAGATGAAGTTGCACTCACTAAGATTCAGGGCATGAATCAGATTTGCCGTTTGCCAGTCACAGCAATTAGTGGACTGAAAATATCCCAGTTTAATTTGGGTTTCTTAGCAGCCAAAGGATGATTTGCAATAGAAGAGACTAATTGCAGACATATTGGCCACCAGCCACATGAGTAAGAAGAATTGACAAACTTAGCCACCAGCCCAGCCAGGATTTACAAGCTCTTGGCCGAGTGTCTGAATTAATTTGAAGGCTTGCAGATGTGCATATTCCCCTCCAGCATCTTTTTATTAAAAGGACAAGATTACTTAAGACGGTTCACTCTCTGTCACTGCAGCAGAGTCAGTCTTGCACTGCTGTTTCAGGCTTTCAGCGGAATCAAAGTTATATTATTTAGATTCTAATTCTGTGCAGAGATGTGAGATGGCATTTGTATTTACCAGAAGCCACAAGGGTTGGTTGTTGAGAGTCACGCACTGAAGAACAGACAGTTAGGGTCTGAATACGTACAGAATATCAAAACAAAAAATCCAGACAGCAGCAGCTGGTTAAGTCTCCAGGACCTGAATAGTTTTAGCATAAATAATCTATTTTACATCTGGAGAGATGTCTGAGAAAGTGAAAATCAGATGGCTATCATATTTTGTCCCCTGACCTGAACTCAGTCCCGCCCCCCTCCACCCTCCTCTGTCTTTCTCCAACTGTCTTTACATACATGCTGTCTTCAGATTAGATAATGCCTTCTTTATCCTGCTACTATCCGGATGCGCTACGCCCACCCTTTGCTCTTTGGATCTTTCCATTTGGAGGGAGCTCTATTATCTGTAGACCCATCTGTCACAAGGATTTAGATAAATAAATGATGCTGAATGTCATTGTTATGACTTTAATGCTTAATACTCCACAAATGTTCTGTGCATATTGTTTGGTTAAAGGGTAACATTTGATATTTCATAAGCTCATAAGTATCAGGACTCTCCCTCGGTTTGATTAATCTGGGATATTAATCTGGTGAATTCATATTGAAGATCATTACTCTGTTCTGAAGATTAGATTTTTTTTCTTTAAGCAAGTTTGTATAACTGAATATGCAAATATGGCAGTAGCAACAATAATGCCAATTGGTAAAACTACAAATAAAAAGTGGTATAATAGTCATCCTCATGAGGTTTAGCGCGCCGTTTTAGGATGGGTTGTGACACCAGCATTTAAGCAGAAGGTCCACACAGACGATATCAGCCAATCCCTGCTAAAAAAAAACCTCTGACAGATGACTGGGTCTTTGCCTTTATGTCTTGCAACATCTGCAACTTAGAGACTTTGTGATCATTAAGCCCCGAGCTTTAAGGAGGATGCCCTGATGATACACAGCAGGAAACAGAGCCAAACAAGAGTATAAACGCTTGAAACTGTAATGGATATTCACGGAGTATTTACCTCATGTCGTCATATGCAGGAAGGTTCATAACCTTGAATGTGAGGGAGGGGCTGCTGGACACTAAGACTGATAATGGATTGTTGGAAAGTTCAAACTGACACACCGTGAATGATGGGAATGTTTTGATTTGATCCTGCTGGAGCTCCGTGTTGCAGCCTGATAAGTTTTTACTGATGTTTTTAATGGAAACTGCCTCTAAGGAAAGTGGTGTCTTTCAATCGTTGTTTGTGGCGGCAGGTTTTTATTCGGAGGAGAGCTTTGTCAATCAGACAGATGTGCCCTTTATCAAGGAATACGAAGACTGAATATTAACCACTTGAGGAAAAATACCAAGTAAACAGCTGGTACCACAGGAGATAAGGCCTTTTTCCATCTTCATAGCAGTTTGGTTTTAAATTGGAAAACCTGATAAAAAGGTAAGAGTGTAAGGAGACAATTTGAGGATAAAATGCTATAATTTACTCGTCTATCCTCCAGTAAAGTTAGGACAAGCAATTATATTATTCTGATTCTTCTTCTATAGTTCTGTATAAATGTTAAATGTAAATAATTTCATACTTAATTAACATACAAAATTGTAATTTGGAAATCTCTGGTTATGATGGCAATAAGGAGTTAAAATAAATCTATAGTTCAAGTACATTTTCAGACACCCTAAAAATTTTACACAATCTCATTATAATGAAATATTCGTGAAAAATCATTTTTTCGTTTCAAATGGTGTGGCTACATCAGACAGACACAAATAAATGCAAATTTTTTTTTGTTGTTGTAAACAAGAAAAAATAAAACTAAATTCTTAACAGTTTCAACACGTCATGTCCTGAATGTGTTTCATTATCTGCTGAAACATCCAGTTTTGACCTTGACAGAAAAGCGCATGTGCAGAAGGGAGCATGTGGGTTTAGAGAATAGAACGATATTTGGAAGAGTTCAAGGACTTAAGAGTGATTCTTCATGCAATATATCACAAATACATGGGGTGTCCAAAAACCACTCCACCACTGTATTTTCTGAAGTGTCATTCTAATCTGTGTGAAGTTAGTTGCATTCATTCATTTAATTGTGTATTTTCTCCTGTCTCTTTTCTTCCTTTTTTGCTCAAACCTTCATCTTTAAGTATTTTTGCATCATCACCTGTAGTCTGAGGTCTTCATGGAGCACTCCCCCTCTATGAACTTGTCCGTGGTGGATGGCGACGATGTGGAGGACCACCGCCCACTCCTCCCACCACGGATGGTGCTGCAACCTCAGGCCTGTGCTCCCCAGTGTGGGATCCACCACACGGTCCAGACCTCCTCGGATCACCCCGTGTGGCTGGACCGAACCCAAGCCATGGCCACCACACCTTTATACAACGGCCATCTTTACGTCACACCTTCACCTCGCACCAACAGGAGGGCAGACAAAACTAAAGGCAAGGAGAGGAAATGTGAGAGAAGACCAGGGGGGAGTCGAGAAAATCTGGCCCATAAGGACTGTAATCAGAGGTGCAAAAGCAAAAACACAGGCGGTCACAGATTCCAGGAGAAAGTTACCTCTTTCACTGATGTCCCCATTTCTCCCTGTGGGTCACCTTATAAAGGGGCGTCCAGGTCACACGTAGATATTAAAGATGGTGATTGTAGAGGATGTCGAAAGTCAGGGAACGTTTCACTGGAAATGCAAGACCGCCAGAATCTCCCAGAGATCATCATCACCAATAAGGATGAGGACATTCAGCCTCACAAGGAGATCCAATACCACAAGGACATCTCACAGTCTGCCAAAGGAATGCTGCCAGGAGCTCAGTGTCCCAGGTCGCACCCCAACCCTCACACCAGCCCAAAGAACAAGCTGGATGCCAAGAACGACCCGTACTGGAAGACCCACAACATCGGTTGGCGCCTGGTCCGCCGGAGGGCCTTGTTCCTGAGGAGGCAACGGCTGAATGACTGCGCTCTGGCAGTGGGGATATTTGGCGTGGTGATGATGGTGATGGAGACAGAGCTCTCCTGGAGTGTCTACAGCAAGGTCAGAGGGAGAGCCCTTGAGTTAGTCTGAAAAAGACCGTCAAGCCAAATCAGTTTTATTTATATATTTCACTATGTCAAGAATCACAAATTTGCTTCAGAATACACACACAACCAAGTGTGATGGAACTCCTTAAAGTAATATAGTAATGCAAGTGGGCTCAGTTAAGAATTGACAGAAACATCATATAAAAGCAAATATCAACATCACATTAAACATGTCCATTCAGATGTCCACTATGCGGTCGGTTACTTAAAATAATGAATCCAAAAACAAGCAGTTCTTGGCCTAGTGTGGAGCACTGTAATACAAAAATGCCAATGTGAATTATTTGATTTATTCACAGTTCAGTTTATACAGATAGCATTGATATTTAATTCAATTTACACATGCGGGCCTGTCATCCAATGATGCACAACATCCAGTTTCTAATGAAACTGTGTTGTCATAAATAAATCACATATTGTCTTTGAGAACACATTTTATAAACATTTATAAAACTATTCCCTATTGAACTGCAACGTGTCCACTACAGCTGACAGTTGTGTATCCAACAAAGATAATCAATACCAAAAAAAAAACAAAACAAAACATTAGACATGTTTTGTATCATATTTGGTAGTAATGTATTAAACATAGATTCAGCATCAGCTTTGACAGCAAGACAACATTCAGGGATTTAATGTGGTTTACAACATCTACTGTCCTTCAACCCTCTGTGTCAGAGAGAAAAACCTATTCTTTTGTTGCGAAAACACAAAGGAAACAAGAAGACCCTTTGGAGTTTAGCATTCAACCTCTTCCAAAAAATCTGATTGTAAAGGTCTGGCAAGACTCAAAGCTGTTTTTTAAGAAAATAGATCATGATGCCAAACAGAGGCTGTTATCGTTTCTAAGGAGACACCTTCAGTGTTGTCAGACTTCCCACTTACTTAGTCTCTTTGTTCAGAAATACTTGCAGAAAAAGAAAAGTTGTTTGTTTTTCTATAGACGTAGTTTGTGCTTTGCCTTCTACGAACATGACAGGGCTTACTGTGCCTTTGTGGGAAATGGAAAATCTGTTGAGTCAATATATGTTCCGGAAATTGCAGGAAAATGCACAGTATGGATATAAGATCATGTTTATTATGTCGAGCAAATGGATTATCTAAATGCATGTAAGATCATAGGATTACATAGGGTTTATGCCATTGGTGTTTTATAGATTGAGCCGTGTAATAACAGCCATCATCTGACAATGATATCATCTTTTTGTGTGTGCCGCCCACAGAGCTCTATCTACTCCCTCACACTTAAATCCGTCATCAGTTTGTCTACGATCATCCTGCTCGGCCTCATCATTGCGTACCACTGCTGTGAAGTGCAGGTAACCCCCTCTTCATTATTAGACAATCAGCTTTTTCCTTTCCCTCCAGTGGCATTATGTAAAAATAATACACTTCTGTGAACGTCTTTGGCAAGATTTTAGCTCATTAGTCCCAAATTGAAGGAGTAACTTCATTATTTTAGTCATTACATCAAGGAAATGAGCTGAGCACTAAGAGGAGGTGAAGGTTCTATATCAGTGATTCCCAACCTTTCTGCCTACATTGCAATTTGTATTTGTGATCGCTCAGTGAAAGAAACAGATATGAATTGCTGGCAGTTCAACCAAAAAGTAATTTTCTTTCATCTCAGGTTGATTCATTGTAAGGATTTCTGAAGGTCTGAGTGGTGACCCAGTCTGGTACAGCAAAATTCAGATGAAACAGAAAATAGGAATAGTAATGTTAAAAAGAACTACAGTATATTTCTATTCAATCACTACATAACCCCATGACATAAAGGCTACCCTCTTTATTATAATACAATTTATATGGATTTCTTAAAATAAAACATTATATATCAGGAATACAGTTAATTAAAAGGAAAGAACCAAAAGAAAGAGTCCATAAAGGTTTAAAGTGAAAGGAGGCTTTTAAGACACTGTACATAATCACAATCCTGGTTGCTTTTTGACTTGTCCTTGTAGTGTCTAAAAGTAAACTTTCATTCCATTCTTGAAAGGGTGAATATATAATTTGCTGTTACCCTTAACAGATGTAAAACCTCCGTATATAAAATGTGATTTCAAATAAAAACATCACCTCTGCTTATGACATTATTCTGGCCATGGATAATAGCCATAACAAAGACATGATCAATATGCACCAGAGGGGATTTAATAAAAAATGCATTCATAAAACTAGACCACACTGAGAGACTGCAGACATGTGCCAAGGCTGACAGTCAAGTCTTCAAACAATCCACATATTATGAGCAATGCCACCACACTCACAACACACACCAGCCAGTACACCACTTGAACGATAATTTAATGCCTGTGAATGATCAACGTACAAGTATTTACAGGCAGCCAGTAACACTGGTCTACAAGTATAATGCTTCCAGAATAAAAGTAGTGAAACTTTACCACGTGTGAGTCACTGATAAAGAAAAATCAAGTCAAAAATGTTGGTTGTCTGAAGATTCCAATAAGATATAGTCTTGGGTCAAAATGTGAAATTCAAGAATTAATGAGAGAATGGGTTGTACTCAAAAGGAATATTAGTCTCAGAGCTACCAGATCTATTTCAAAACACTGGCTGCACATTACAATACATTCACTTTAAAGGTTCTATCTACTGTAAGATTTATACAGCTATTGTATAATTGTACATAAACATAATATATATGTGTAATAACCTAATACTGTATCATATACCATGGAAACATCAGCAAACCAGCACTTTTGTCATTTGTTTTCCAACTAATCTTATTAAAATATATAACATGTAGCCCATTTAATCTCTGAAGAAGATAATTTCTAAAAAAAAAAAAAAAAAAAAAAAGTCGACCAGCAAAATCAATTATGTGTTTTACTTCATGTTTTAGTAAACTGATCTGCTGCTCATTTGAAATTTTTATTAAGGATTAATAAAGCTTAATTGAATCTATATTTTCAGTTATTTTTGCCAGTTGATCCCAGTGGTTAGTTATCCTTAATGTTACCACGGAAACAAAGATCTTACTTCTAATTTGTCTGCTGGTGCCATGGTTACTTTAAGATAAGATAAGATAAGGTAAGATCCTTTATTGGGTAACAGTAAGGTTAGTTTACCCACTTGTTGCTATAGTAACAAAGATCTTACTCCTAATTTTTCTGCTGGTGTCATGGTTAATTTAAGATAAGATAACATAAGATAATCTTTTATTAGGCCTATTAGGAATTAATACGATTAGTATTAGTAACTGTCATTTGGTAGCCCTTTTTTTTTTTTTTTTTTAAATACATTTTAACTTAGCCTGAAATGTTCCAGTGTTAAACAGTAAATGTAAAAACCACAGCCCAGAGGTGGGAATTAAAGAAAGTACAAATATTTCTTTACTTGATCTATTTGTATAATGATAACTTTCAGCTAGCTAACTAGTAAACACTATGCATTATTGTAGTTCGCTAGGTCTACTTGAGTCTGCGTATATTCTTTTCTTTACCTTTTATTTATAATTCCCTACATTTTAGAACAAACATCTGTACTTTCTACTCACATTTACTCACATTTTCGTTACTTTAGTTCAACTAATGCTGGCTAATTCCCGTTGTATTATTTAGCATCACAGTGAGCCTTTCCTTGTTGCTAACTGTATTAGCTAATTGATGCTAATTGCTAAGCTAATTGTCAAAAAACGACAATAATAATATGTAGAAAATGTATAAGATGGTATATAACGAAACATTTAAGAGGTAAGAATTTACAGCTACCTTCATGGATGGTGTTGGCTCCATGAACTTTACAGAAACAACTTGATGAAAATAGTCTGCAGGCCAGTTTTTCCATTCTATTAATTTGAGTCATATACATAAAAACAAATATACTAAAACACTCCCAAATTTTAAAATCTTCCTATTAGAATTTGGAAATTATATTAAATCTTTAGAACTCATTTATAATTTAAAAAAAAAAAAATGCACTAACACCTTGGTTATTTATAAACATTTTTTTAAATACTAACAACTCTCTGTTGCATTTATTTATTTATGTATATTTGTCAGAATTATTATTTTTTATTTATTTACTTTTTTCCTTTTTTTTTTTTTTTTTTACTATTATTTATATATTATGGTTTGTATTTTTAAATCCATGCATTATTTTCTTAAACTTATATGTTAAAATGCATTTTCCCTTTTGACATCTTGTTGTTTGTTTAAAATGTTGTACTGTATCCGCAAATGTTAATAAAGTTAAAAAAAAATAAATAAATAATTTTTTTTAAAAAAGCAGGAATTTAAAAAAAAACAAAAAAAACACATTTAACACTAACAGACTGGAATCAAACCTAAAAATTAAAAAATAAAAATAAAAAAAAATCTATTAATTTGAGTCAGGAAGTTCAGTGCTTCTATCTTTACTTGAGTATTTGTACTTGGGTAGATAATGTGTGCCTACTTCAGCAAGCTTCATGGTATTTTTTCCGTAATCCTATTTAAAGAGGGGCAAACTGGAGAGATGACACAACCTGTTCAGTGAAGGTAATAATGGCAGAGTTGTGTGTGTGCCAGACCTAATGCATTCTTCTCATCTCGGCAGCTGTATGTCCATGACATCGGGGCGGAGGATTGGAGGATTGCCATGACAACCGAGCGGCTGACCCTCATCGCCCTGGAGCTGGCCGCCGTGGCCATCCATCCCTATCCCGTGGGTATCATGTCGTACTTCCAGCAGACCAAAGCGCGCCTGTCGTTGTCAGAGACGGAGCTGGAGATCGTCCTGGCTCTGCCCATGTTCCTGAGGCTGTACCTGCTGGGCCGAGCCATGATGCTGCACAGCCGCCTCTTCACTGACACCGCATCCAGGAGCATCGGAGCTCTGAATAAGGTGGGAGGTCAACCCTGGACCACCCCCAAAAAGAATCCGACTTTGGCCTGAACTTTGGCTTTGATGCCTTGGGACAGTACTGTGATGAGACCATAGTTTAAAATTTGAAGGAAAGAGTTTGCCCACTGTGTCAGGGGGCAGCAACATGTTATGGAGCATTATTCATGGAAGGGCTGGGCGATATGAGAGAAAATGTTCTCATGATAAGTAGACCCTAATGCGCAGGTGTCAAACATGCAGCCCAGGGGCCAAATCCGGCCCGCCAAAGGGTCCAGTTCGGCCCTTGGGATGAATTTGTGAAATGCAAAAATGACACTAAGGTATTAACAATCCTTTTAGTTCAGGTTCCACATTCAGACCAATTCAATCTCCAGTGGGTCAGACCAGTAAAATACTATCATAATAACTCCTAGGTGAGACAGTGGTGCAGTGGTCAACACTTGTGCCTCACAGCAAGAAGGTCCTGGGTTCAATTCCAGCACCAGTCGATGGGGATGGGACCTTTCTGTGTGGAGTTTGCATGTTCTCTCTATGTCTGCCTGGTTTCTCCAGCTTCCTCCCACCATCCAAAGACATGCACTAATAGGTTAATCGGTTAATCTAAATTGCCCATAGGTGTGAATGTGAGAGTGATTGTTTGTCTCTATATGTTCAGCCCTGCGATGAACTGGCGACTTGTCCAGGGTGTACCCCGCCTTCGCCCCTATGTAGCTGGGATAGGCTCCAAGCAACCCCCGTGACCCTAGTGAGGATAAAGCGGGTTCAGATAATGAATGAATGAGTAATAACAACTCCAAATTTTTCTGTTTGTAAATGTAAATATTTTCATGTTTTTACGCTAAAACAAAGTATAATTTCACAAAAAATTTCAATAACCTGAACAAATATGAATAACCTGAAATGCCTTAAGAGAAGTAAGTACAATTTTAACAATATTCTGCCTGATATTAAATGTTTTGTGTATTTGTAGATCCACTGTGATCTGTAAGTTATAATGTTTATGTGTAAATGATAAACTGAGGCAGAATACTGTTAAAATTACACTTATTTTTTCAGTTTGTTCATGCTATTCACATTGTTTGAAAGGATAGTTTATAGATGTAAACCTGTTCATAATGTAAATGAACTTTTTTTGCTTTAAAACATAAAGAAAACTTTGGAGTTGACATTATTTATATATTATTATGTTATTATTTTACTGGTTTGGCTCACTGCAGATCAAATTTAGCTGAATGTGGCCCCTGAACTAAAATGAGTTTGACACCCCTGCCCTAGTGTCATATCAGATGAAAAATCCAGGTACAAAGGGTAACTTTCGATCTTGAATGAAAGTTGAAGAGACCAGACATTTATTTGTGGTTTCAAATTATTAGAAAATGAAAATAACATGATAAAACTGTTAATAAGATGCAGCAAAACATAAAGACAAAAATAATGCACCAAGAAAAAAACACAAGTTGCTCTTGAAAGAATCATGCAAACCCATAATGACATAAAAGATGCAACAAGATGAAACTGACCTAATAATATTAAAATGACACAGAAAAGAAAAATTTAACAGGATAAAAAATTGCATAAAAAAGTAACAAGATGGAAATATTTTAAGGGACCCAAAAGGATGAAAACTACAAAAAAAGACAATTATTTGGGGGTTTAATTTCTCCTTTGGGTTTAGAATATGAGTCACATAAATCTCAGAAACACAAATCCTTTAAACAAAAGTTCAATGTATAGTGTAAATGTATGATATCACCCAGCCTGAATTCATGGGAAATATACTCTATTTTTTGGCCTGAACATTTCATGCACATATGTTTATGTCTTATGTCTAGGTGGGCCAAGAGGTCTGTAGACGTGTGCATCTTGAGGTGTGATTATCACAGTTTCGCTCCCATGAATCCCAGTGGTTTGACATGCTGATATGTCCCTCGCTAGCTCTCCTTTGCTTTCTGTATTCTTTTCCACAGTTGATTATATATATATCCACCCAGCTAATCCTTTCCCTTATTACTGCTTTTTAAAAGTGGCGAAAAAAAATGACCTTTGTCTCCCCTCTGCAATGCCAAACCTACTGTCCATGTATCAAGCCAGATTGAGTACAAGTTTTCTTATCTCTCCTCTCATCTGTATTATATAATCGTAATCTGACAGGTGCTACCCTAAATAGTCAAGCTAAGTAGGACCCTAATGTCAAAATTATGATGTAATGAATCCCATTTTTGCCCTTTAGATTCACTTCAACACAAGATTTGTGGGAAAGACACTAATGACCAACTACCCCGGGACTGTGCTGATGATTTTCAGCGTTTCTCTGTGGATTGTGGCTGCATGGGGCTTACATGTTTGTGAGAGGTATGTGGTGATAAGTCACACGACAGCTTAACCCATAGTGCACCCTAGAGGCCTGTATTTAATATCGTAATAATCACCCAATCATCAGCAGACGAAGACATTTACTGCAGTAAAATTGAATGGCATTTTCACTGTGATACTGTGGCCTTTGACAAGATAAAATATCAGAAGAAAACAGTGAAATAGGCGTGATGTATTATTCAGTTACAACAGCACAGTTAGATGAGACAATTAAAGCAGGATTTAGAAGAAATCTGATATATCTGTTATATGTGCAATCTCACCATGTATCAAACTTGGTCAAAATGTCTGCTTTCATGTCATGATTCTCATATTACATTATCATTTTTTCTAAAAGGTCCACAACAGATCTGGAAGAAAATTAGAGACCACTGGAAAAAAATGAAGACACCACTCATTTCCTTTTTTTTTTTTTTTTTTTAATATAATGAATAGGGCATTTATACTACTGCCATTTCCCCAATGGAAGTATGCAGGAGATGAAAACTAGTAAGAATAACAAATAATTGTTGTGTTTTCAGATCTCAAATAGTACAAGCAAATGAGTTCATATTCATTTAAACAACACAATACAGAGGAAATAAACTAATCTGAACTAAATAAGATGTTGCACTTTTCAATCTCAGCTGTTATCCATCTTGGCATGCCCTCCATCAGTCTTTCACATTGTGGTTTGGTGATTTAATCTGTTCCTGGCATAAAGATGCAAGCAGCTCAACTTTGTTTGAAGGCTTGTGTCCATCCATCATCTTTTTGGTCACGTTCCAGGGGTTTTCAATGGGGTTCAGATGTGATAATGTAGAGTGGTCTCTTAACTTGTTCCAGCATTATAGAAAATTCTACAAAAGTAAGAAAAGAGAAATAAGGCAGTATGGAGAACAAGTACAGAACAAAACTCCTTATGTTAGGATTAAATTTTTCTATGATGGCAGTATAATGGATAGAACATATCAGGACAGTTCAGGTTACTGTCAAGGCCTCTTCTTTCTCTCAGGCATCACAACTACAGAGACCTGAGTAGTAACTACATGGAAGCCTTGTGGATGGTCTCTGTCACCTTCTTGTCCATCGGATACGGAGATGTGGTGCCTCACACCTACTGTGGACGTAGCATCTGCCTCCTCACTGGGATCATGGTGAGAACACACCACATATATACACCCAGCTGAGTGCAGTTCATGTCCTCTGTCCTGAACTCTAACCACAGACTAGTACAGATTTTAACTCAGTTTGGTTCTCCCATAGGGAGCGGGCTGCACAGTTCTGGTGGTGGCGGTTGTTGCCAGGAAACTGGAGTTGACCAGAGCAGAAAAACATGTTCATAACTTTATGATGGACTCCCACATCACTAAAAGGGTAAAGTCTCATATTTGACTCCACATGTTTATGTTTCAGTCACAGACTATGTGGCTTGTTTGTCAGCCAGTTTTTACAGTTTGTGTTTTGTTGGTTTTTCTTTATCTTTAGTTAAAAACATGCCAATCTTTGTGAGAAAAATATCTTTATTAAGTCTCTATACTGATGTCCCATGATCATTTTCCTGGATAAATTCTTTGTGCTTGTGTATGAGACAATTTTACTTTTTTTTTTTTTTTGATTGACACATTTCTGCAAGTGTGAAGTACAAGTTGCTGCCAAATCGAAGTGAGCAACCGACCATTAAAGTCAATCAAGAATAAAACGTCATGAAATTACAATAAAGATTAAGAGAGTGTAGTGAACTGGAATAATCGTACTGATATGAAAAGTTTAATAACTTTTGAACCACTATTTCAATCATTTCAATTAAATATTTCAGGCAAAATGCAGTATCTCAGCTTTTCATTTGCATCAGATGTGTCGTATTTAGGCATTCAGAGGCTTCGTAGTGAATATGGAAGCACTGTTATTTTCTACAGCGTTGTTCACTAATAAAACCCATGTAGCATGATAAATGACAATGGTTGTAGATGTTTGCATAACTCACTTTTTCTTCACTTTTTTTCTGTTCCGCTTTTATGAACATTTACCTACTAAGAAAATTAAATAAAGGGAAATACCTGATTTTTAATGAAAAATTCTGAATTTAGATAATGATATTATAATTAATGATTACTAAAATGATTGAGGTTAGAAGTTCAAAAAAAGCCATTTCGATGACACCACAAAAACAGTTCTTTAAAGGGTTAAGAAGCCTTATGGAGACGAGTAAAATGATCTCACCGCATAGGCAGTCTTCTTCATATCCTCACTTATTTTGGAAATGTCAGGCCTGAAAGCTGAGTTTGAGTCAAAATTACTTGAGTTTTGGCAGTGCGAGAGTATTGCAATATATTAATATTATTATTATGGTTTGTGTTTGTGCTGATCAGCATGAGTAGTAAATTATATTTAGGTCAAATGCATAAATGTGAAATAAGTCCTCTGACTGTTATTCTGCATTTTTCACTAGATAAAAATTGCTGCAGCAAATGTGCTGAGAGAGACTTGGCTTATCTACAAATACACTAAGCTGTCCAGAGAAAGAGACCACACCAGAGTCCGCATGCACCAGAGGAAGCTGCTTCTGGCCATTCACCAGTAAGACACTTATCCTTAAATAAGATGCTCCGGTACAAATCACACAAAGGAGAGCCAGACAATCTGACACAAACAACAGATCCATTAATGATGTCATATATATTTCATCAGTACTGTTTATTTCCCACTCCTCAGGTGAAGTATTCAGATCTTTCTTGTCAAAGTAATAACACCACAATATGAAAATATTATATTATATACAAGTAAAAGTTCTGCATTCAAAACATTATCAAAGTAAAAATACATACATCTTATCAGGAAAATGGACTTAAAATATGAAAGTAAAAATAGTCATTGTATAGTAAAAAGGGCTCTTCATCCATCAGTTTACCACAAAGATGCAAAATCAGCATATCTGGAAATACTAGACAAGGAGGGGATGAAAACTGTCAGACAAATGTTGTTGAGTACAAAATATGTATGCCTTAGAAGAAGTGAGGTAGGAGTAGAAACATGCACAAAACAGAAATACTCAAGTACAGGTACCTCAAATTTTTACAATACTTGAATAAAAAGAGACCAGAGTCAGTAGCAATGCTAATTTTACATCCATTAAAATTATATATGATTGTTTTGCCCTTTATTGAGTAAAACAATATATTATTTCTTTCCTTTCTATGTCTGACTTTTGTAAAATTGGCCAATTTACAGTTTCAAATGCTTTGTTTCAATATTAACAACCATATTACAAAACACTTACCTGAGATATTAAATGTACAACAGTGAGGAAAATATAGGAAATAGTTTTACTATGGGTTATTTTTGTTAGAGGTACTTTCTCTAGTGTTTTTCCCTGGACATTTCCCCACTCATTACTCCTTTCATATTATAAAAGTGGTATAAGTGTATGTTTAACTACAGGCTGCGACAAGTTAAAATCGAGAAAAGGATCCTGGCAGATCAGAGTAACACACTTGTGGACCTCTGCAAGGTGAGAGAGGCAAGTGAATTATTTAGTTCACAACCCATTACGTCAAAATCTACATAAAGTCGAATCCAATATTCCCAATGGCGTCTCTTTGTCTGCTTCACATGGAACTGAAACACGCTAAAACGGACCTGAATGCAGATGCAGAACCTGATGTATGACGTGCTGTCGGAGGTTCAGGGCTGCAGAGAGGAGCTGGACACACACATCCACGGTCTGGAGAAGAACGTGGAGGAGCTGAGGGAGGGCTTCAGGAGTCTGATGCCACTCCTGTCCAGTACCCTGTCCACGCAGAACTCCTCCATCCGCCACCTCCTCAGGGAGAGAGAGGTGAAGTCTGAGACCGCGGGGGTGAGTGGAGGAGACAGGTAGACGGAGGCTGAGGCTGAGCAGACCATACAAACAAACAGTGCTGTCAAGCTTCTCCTGGAAGAGATCTGTATTTAAAACAACCCCAAAATGATCCTGTTAGGGGTAGTTTTCTTATGGAGTCAGACACATATAGAAGTAAAAACAGGTGAAAAATGCAACATCAAGTGACTTAATAACTTCCTTCAGTGGAATCGGTTTTATAAGTGTGAACTCTGTGGACATTTTGATGATGGTGGTGACTTCATGTGTAATTTCATACCCATCTCACAGCCCTCATACCCTGTGGATAGGGAGCATTGTCATCAATCAACATGTCACAAGAGGGCGCAAGTGTTTAACAGCCCCTGACCAGCCTGGGTTGGTGATCAGACTTGTTCCTTTTTAGTTTCTTTAAAGAATAAATAAGAGCTTTGTACTGCAATGAAAAATAGAAATGTACCATTGTAGGCAACCCCAAAAAATGAACAGGATTATGATTATTATGATTGATTATGGTGTCTATAGCAGAAAGAAGAAATAATTTTCTCTCCAAGAGCCATTAAGTGCGTTTGGACCCCAGCCTGTCATCCTGAAAGAGACCACTCCAGGACTTCACAACAAAACAAAAAAAATGTGTTTGGAGTTTCTAACTACACAGCAAAATGCATTAACACCATGATCAGATGCCACAAAACTTTTTTACATTTTCAACTATTGTCTTACATGTAGAGTATTTTAGAAACAAATGTCACCTGTCTGTACATTAATTGTATAAATTCGACACATGTTGTGTAGCGGAATTACATGATGTACCTGTAGGATTTAGTGACTGAGTTCCTTCTTTTGAAGGCATACTTCACCTGTCCTGCATTTAATGAAAATGGACCATTTGGCAGATAATTTAACCTCTGAAACATGTGGTCAATAGCAGATTTATATAGATTAATAGTTTTATCTGTACACAGGGTTCTTGCGTATTCCATGCTTTTGACACAATTCTCTGAAAAATGGTTACTTTTGAGTACAAGTAACTACATGTTTGTGTAAATAGATTGCTATAAAATCCAACAGTACACTGTAACATTGTTATATTGCCAACCAGTTGCCTGAACACTGTATCATATATATACATATTCATGTGGATCTTCTGAATGACTGTTCATTCCAGGTGAAGAGGCAGCTGTGTAGGAGTGAACATATACACTTCTGGCCTTCATTTATCTAATGTCCTGGTTTAACCTCAGTGGTCGACACTGGCCATTTTCAGCCAGATTCAAGCAGCACAAAACACTTCTTGTATGGCTCATTTTTAGAGACTACATATTTTGTATTTTAGAGAAAAAAAAAAAAAACTTTTCCATACTTACCCTGTTCCAGAACTTACATTTCACAATTCTCTAGATTGGAACCTTGTGTAAACTACTGAAATCTACAGTAAAATATTGTACCATTTTAAGCATCAATGATTAAATCCAGATGTACTTTCTAATAAAGAGATGTTTTGTAATTAATGTCTGAAGTTTTTACAATCACTGGTAACATGTAAATAACCACACAAAACTTTATTTAGCCAAAACAATATTTTATTAAGAGAGACAGGGTTGGAGAGTGGAGTTACAGCACTCTGTCAATGGGAACAGTGGAACTTCATCTGCTGTCCAGTTCATCTTCAGGTCTCGTTTTCAGCTCTGGTTTGCCAACCTCTCAGTGCAGAAGACGCTGATATCAACCAGTCCATCCCGTCCTCTCCCTTTCAGCTCTGGGAGATAAGCTAATGCTGCTTCCTCCTGAATGAGCACCCTGCCAGACAACACAATGACCGTCAGACTACTGCTGACACGGGCCATACAGTACACAAATACTGCAGCCAGTCAACACACCACCATTGTACTGAACGCTGCTGATAGCAGAGTTGAATCATGTGACTGATGAGGTCAACATCTTCCTCTTTAACTTTATGTTCATGTGTAGTAACAACGCTGTAACTCCATGGTCAAACTGGGCAGCATAAACAACAGAACTGACCATCAAAATAAACTATGGAGTTCCCAATAACAAAAAACTGGTCAAGTCACCAGAAGAATCAGGAAACACCTATACAGTATGCATGTTCTCAGCCTTCGAAAGGGGGGAGCCATTGGTTTAGCTCAACCCTTCTGCTAACTGAGGTTGATCTTGCACTGGAATGAGATTGGAAGACCATGATAAAGGAAATCCAGTCACTTAGCAGTGCTATTACTAACCTTAAAATAAGCATTTTTGTGCCGAAAATGTTTCCCTAAGAACACTAGAAGTCTGGGTACATTATCCTAGCTGGCAACCTGGCAGGTACTTTATCATCAAATATTTTGAGTTTACCATGTAGTAAAACTGTCAAATTCTTATTTTTTCCAAAGTGATAGTGATTTTCCATCAATAAAATTTAACCAAACTATTAATGCTGTCTGGCACAATGCATATATTCAGCATTAAAAATCTCTTCCCCAGCCTGCCAGAGCACTGATCTTTAAATATCTGTCCATATTTACAAAAAAGCATGATAAGAGATAAAAGCAATTATGGTGGAGGGAAGCATGACATAAAGATATTCCCATTTCTACGGGAATTGTGTTCAGTGTGTTTAACTGTGCACGGCTCATAAATGCAAACACATATACACAAACCAATTCCTGAGCACGAGTTACTAAAGCAGATCAGTGCTCAAACATCAACACACAAAACATTAATTGTAAGAGTACAGTTGATGATTCCATGATTATGGATCAGGTCATTCAAAAAAAGGCCACAGCTCAGTTCTGGAGCAATCCAACATATACAACTAATGAAAAGTACTGTTGTGAGAGTTAAAACTGGATGACGGGAAATACTGACCCTCTGTGAGACGTGCTTTGCCTCCAGTGGGCTGACATAGGACTGTTGAACAGCCCACACACAGCACGACTGTCTGAGCGTGGCTGAACACCGTCGTGATCTTGTAGCATCCTGCAAAACAGTAAACAGTGTCATCACTTCATTCCATGTAATGATCCAACACTGGCACTGCTATGCTAAGTGACCATCGTGTTTTGATTTAGGCTTATAATACGAGTGTCTTGTACCTGGACATTTAACATCCATAAAGTAAGAGTTGGGGCTCTGAACAAGACGCTTCTTCTTGTGCCTCCTCTTCTCCTCCTCGGGGGATGGGTGCAACAAGTCTTTTGCGAGCTGCAGGAAGGAAAAAAAAACAGGGAAATGAACAAAGGGAAGCGGTGACTGATAACGTATAATGCATATAGGGCTGGTAAAAAAAAAAAATCCGCGATAAAATGAACCGAAAATGCTGCAAATATGAATCAAAATAAGGTTGATCAGTGGCGTAATTAAACCCGGACTGTTAAAATATTCGCATTTGTTCTGCTGTTTGACTGTATCGTCTGTAGGCTCGTCGTCTGGCCTACTTCAGTTGGATTAGGTAACGCGCTACGCATTTCTTCGATCCTACTGGTTTTCTAAATATCCATCGATCTGTGACAACCATAATTATCACTAGTGTACAGATATATATGATACGCCCTAACAGTCATTATAATAGATTCCTGTTTGACAGTCCGTTGAGACTCGCCGTCCAACTAGCTCCATGTTTGCAGTGTGCGCGCAGCCATCTTGTGTCACAATGCGCTCAAATGTGCTGCATTTTTATTCCTTAAAACTGGGACTTAAACTCAACCAAAGCGCCTAAAACCGACACCAGCTCATTCGCTAACATGTTAGGTAAAAATTGAGCCGTGTGTTGCCTCTCTAGTACTGGGTTAAATAGTGAAAATGACATTATGTGCTGGCCTCCGGATACTTACTGGCATGTTGGCGAGGAAATAGCCGCTGCCGAAAAGGAGGCATTACCGGAAGCGAGAGGTTCATATTGGTGGTTCCTTTGAGCACGGGCAGGAAGTGACGTTTTTAACGCAGCAGGGCGGCCATGTTGGTGAGGTCAAAGCTGCGCCCCATTCAGATTAGGCTTTTTTTTTTTTTTTTTTTTTTTTAAGTTTCCAGAAGTAGTTTTTTTTCCAACTTTATTAATCAAAATCTGGTTAAACATTTCGACCATTTTCATACAAAAATTCTTATTTTCTCCAGACTGAGCAACATTTTCAAACTTAAAAGAACAATATTTATACAGAACATCATAAAATAAAATAAAATAAAATTGAATAAAATAAATAAAATAATTATCAAAATAAAGTCAGAGGTCTAATCAGGAATCAACAAATTTAAATTTTCATAGACAATCAAAGTTCGTTTGGTTTTTACATGTCTTAATGTCTTTTTGAAATTTGTCATTTCATTTTTGTAAATTAAGAACAGTGGGGGGGGGGTCATTACAAATCTACATTTATGTATAAATTGTTTGGCCATAATAATCAAAGTGTTATACATAGTTTCTCTTTTTCTGTTTTCCATTATAATTCCAAATTTAATGTCTTTGTATTCCAATTTGGGCGATTGAGTGTCCTTTTCAGATGTCAGATGAGACATTTACAGTCGCGGAAAAAATTATTAGACCACCCTTGTTCTCTTCAATTTCTTGTTAATTTTAATGCTTGGTACAACTAAAGGTACATTTTTGGACAAATGCAATGATAACAACAAAAATAGCTCACAAGAGTTTAATTTAAGAACTGATACCTAGGCATTTTCCATGGTTTTCATGATAATAACCAAAATCACTTCAGTTCTTACATCAATATCTATGGCATTGTACTGACAAAAACAGTGCTTTTAGGCATTGCATGTTTTCTTTTCTGTCTGTTTTAGTCACATGATGCACACAAGAGTTAGTACTTGATAGCATATCCATTGTTTTTGATGACTTTTGATGGTCAAATTATTTTTTCTGCGACTGTATCATTTATGACATTTATTACTTCGTTTGTTTATTTCGAGCATTATAGAATACATGCAAATTCAAAATCCCCCCCCCCAAAAAACAAATCATTCATTTATACTCAAATGAATAATTTGTTTTTTTTTTTTGAGGAACAGATAATGAAAAATGTAAAATATGGAGATGAAAAATGGGTGCGTAAAAATGGAGGTAAAATGAGTAAAAAATTGTGAGTGAATTGATTAAAACAGTTGTGCCATAAAGAAAACAAATCCACAAAACAGAAGTAAAAACACTAATAAAAGTAGATGAAATAAAAATTATTACAAATTAAGAATGTGATTCAATTAATGTAAATGGGAAAAACAGAGGTAAATTCTATTCTGGCACTTCTATCTCATATAGCTTATACAAAACTGTGTTAATCTGTATATCTGAAATTTTATCTAAAAAAAAAGTTGCATTAAATATTTCAAGCAAAAAAGAAATTAGATTTAGCAAATAATGAGTGTTCTTGCCATTTCAGTGGAGTAGAGGAAAAAAACACTAACACAATTTTATTATAGGAAAGAAAAATTGGGCAAACAATCAAATTTAAGGATAAAGACATGGACAAATGTGCTGTTTTTCTTGTACAGTTGATTTTATTATTAAGAAAAACTGCATCAATTTCCCATCACAATAAAAGACATCGTATAAAATGGATTCGTGTTTTGGACAGGTTTCTTATGAACTGGTCCTTTTTTTATGGCTTTTCTTCTGTTCTTCTTTTTTCTAATGTCATGTATATAGTTAGTTAATACATACTGTAAATTCACATGTTCTCTACAGTAAAGAATTGGTCTAGGTTTGAGATAATTCTAAAGTAATAAAAGCTGTCAGAATGAGAAGATTTGAAATGAATGAATGAATGAATGAATTTAAAATATATATGTTTATATAACAGTTAATGTATACAGTGTTGTATGCCTGTGAAACTGAATCTGTTTTCTATTACTACGTCTTCTGATCCTCCTGTTCTGTCTCTTCATGTTTATTTTTGTTGAGTGGGTCTCTGAGTTTCATCAGTTCCTTTATCTTCACGTATGCTTCACACTCTTGAGAGAAGTTGTTTCTCTGAGAAAGACAAAGATTAAGAGATGATCATTCTTACTCATATTTCAGATATTAGTGTTTTTAACAGATGAACACTATAACTCAACAGATTTAAAAGTTCACTTCCATAAAAATGGATGTGTTAAATCAACTAAGGTTCAGTAACAAGTAAAAAAGAGCTGTTTTTTTTTTTTTTTTTTTTAAATAAATTAATTTAAACACACAAATTCAAACACTGTCCATCTATTGCTTTCTGTTTAAGGGACGTTAGTGTTACTTGGCTGGAACTTTTATCATCTCAACAAAAACAATTAACATGCTGAAAGATATCTAACAAGTATTACGTGTACTATTATTTTTCATAGTGCAGATAATCATCCAGTTAAGCGCAGCTCACCTGTAAACAGAGACGTAGCAGACCTCCTCCCTCCGTCTGGAGCTGCAGTGACGACAGCAACCGAGGCAGCGACTTCTCTGTTATTCTGTTTCCTACACATACACAGACATCAGTTCTGTCTTGATAGATACTAAATAAAACATATTTAATAAATAATTTAATTAACCACATATGACTAGGAGTTTCTTAAAAGTACATGCTATCAGGGACTCATCAGGGACGTGACAGGGATTCTTCTAAGACGCCCTGATGAAGACAGTTTGATCCAACAGCCTTTAGGTTAATGGCCCTGCACATTAACTATCCACATGGCTTAATGGAGCTCAAACCCCCAGGCCCTGGTTTATAGAGGCCTGTCGGACCCATTAGCCCTCTGACACTGACTATAGACTACAACACTGAGAAGACTAGTGTGTGTCTCCCTCAGATGTAAAGACAGGATGTTCTTAGTAGCAAAGTAAAACGATTTGTAAAACACTGGGAATCTTTGAGTGTGAGACTGCAACTAGATTTCTTCTGAGTTTTTTTTTTTTTTTTTTTAGGTCTGATCTCCACATAGCATTAGGATCAGGCCTCATCATCAGATTTTAGGACTCACTGAAGTCAACCATTGCCATGTATCTAATTTTAAGCCTGGGCTCCATATTGAGACAAAAAGTTGGCAATACAAGAGATGTACAGGGGTTGGACAAAATAATGGAAACACCTTAAAAAATCAACAAAATACAATTTAATATGGTGTAGGTCCGCCTTTTGCGGAAATTACAGCCTCAATTCTCTGAGGTATTGATTCATACAACTTGTGAATTGTTTCCAAAGGAATTTTAAGCCATTCTTCAGTTAGAATACCCTCCAACTCTTTTAGAGACGATGGCGGTGGAAATCGACGTCTTACTTGAATCTCTAAAACTGACCATAAATGCTCAATAATGTTGAGGTCTGGGGACTGTGCCGGCCATACGAGATGCTCAACTTCATTAGAATGTTCCTCATGCCATTCTTTAACAATTCTAGCTGTATGGATTGGGGCATTATCATCTTGAGGTGAAGGTGTTTCCATTATTTTGTCCAACCCCTGTAACTGGGTCTCTAAATGATGCACAGTCATGCCTGCAGGGGGCGCCACAACCACTTCATCGTTTTTACTGCAGAGGAAGAAAAGGAAAGTGAACTCATCCATTCATGAGCAGACTACTGCATGTGTCCAACACTCCTTCTGCTTCTCTGCTGACACACACATTCGAGAATCTCTGCTTGTATTTCTGCATAAACCTCACATCTGGTGTATAATTCCTAAGGTCTTCCTCTTGTTTGGAGGACAGGACGCATCCATCAGCTGTTGACAACGTTCACCTGAGGTCGCACGAGCCGACACTAAAAACGAATATTATTAAACATGCTTGATTTTTTTTTTTTTTTTTTTTTTTTTTGACGTATAAAAACTGATTAAAGACCAGAAGAAGGATGAGGAGTGAATACAAACTCCATCAAAACTGATCATTTCATTTCTGCTCATTCACTTACATATCACATGCTAAAAGATCCGGTGTAGAAATAAGAGACATTTAGAGATGATGGCGTTCAAAGGGATGCTTTTGAGAGTTTGAGGTCTTTTTCATTCATTTCTGTCAAAGCAGAATGAATAAAGAATCTAGCAGAGGATGGTTTCGATCCATCGACCTCTGGGTTATGGGCCCAGCACGCTTCCGCTGCGCCACTCTGCTATTTCTCACACTATATAAAAGTTAAACCTCTAATAGTGTGGGTGACAAGCTCAAGTTGAAGTATTTAATTCAGTAGAGGTTGTACATGAGGTCACTGGATATACATGGTTGTCTTTATAGTCCATTCTAGCAGCATCAAAACTGTAAACAGATGTGTTGTCATGGTAACAAGATGCAGATTAACATTATTTTTAGGATTTTTTAGACACCAAACTGTTCCTTTATTGCACAGGTGTCAAACATGCAGCCCGGGGGCCAAATCTGGTCCGTCAAAGGGTCCAATCCAGCCCCCGGGATGAATATTGAGAAATGCAAAAATCACACTTAAGATATTAACAATCAATAGTGTCAAAATCATTTTAATTCCACATACAGACCAATTAGATTTCAAGTGGGTCAGACCAGTAAAATATTATCATAATAATCTATGAATAATGACAACCCCAATTTTTTTTTTTTTTTTGGTGTAAAAAAGTACAATTACATGAAAATGTTTACCTTACCAAACTATACTTTTACAAAAAATGTGAATAACCTGAACAAATATGAACAAACGAGGCAGAAAATTGTTAAAGTTGCACTTGTTTTTCTTAAGACGAGTCAAGTTGTTCACGTTATTCAGATTTTTAAGGAAACGTTGTAGATGTAAACCTGATCATTATATAATTTTACTTTTTTCACAGTTATTATTTTACTGGTCCGGCCCACTTGAGATCAAATTGGGCTGAATGTGGCCCCTGAACTAAAATGAGTTTGACACCCCTGCTTTATTGTATCCGTCTATAATGGAAACGTCTTTATTTATGTAAACAAAGACACTCTATTCATGCACCAGATGACAATTCAAAATGCACTATAATGTAGTAAGAGCTTCAGGCATTCTTTATCATTTCTAAATATTCCTTCTCCCATTGATTCTGTTCTCACTATTCTCAGTCCACACACACAGGTTGGATTTATTCCTGTTTTCTTTTGTGTTTCATTCATGAAGGAAATAATTTTAAACATACACAGAAATTACCATGATAAAAAAAATACATTAGAAGCACTTCAAGGATTAAGTCGTTCAAAATATGAATGAATGAATGAATGAATTATAAACACCTGGATTCATATGCATTTTACGAGATTTTTCTGATCACTTTTTGCATATTCCTGTGTTTTGGGATGATTTTGACATTGATCAAATCTTACTAGAGTAACACATGAGAACTTGTGAAATGAAATACAAGCTTCTTTAATGTTTTCTGGAGGTGATAAACACAATTCTAACTATAGGTTGGAACAAATCCAATCTGTAACTATGCCATCACAGTACTGTTATGGTAATATTTAGCTAAAAAGTTTACTCCTGAGGAAAAGTAATACTTCCCCCAATCATTTAAAAAGAGAAATATTGAACAAATACACTTAAAATATCGCAGCATTTTTCTACTCAATCTTTTTCTTTTAGTATGTTAAAAGGTACAGTATCGCGTGAACCAGTAGAGAATCCTTTATGGACTGTTGATTTGTAGGTTTGGTTTTTTTTACTCATCAGCCTCTTTGTTCAACACACTCCTTCTGACCCTGCGTGTTGGAAACCACTGCACATAGGTCTTGTACAAATAGGTCTTGAGGTAAAGGGGGGACTATTTTATTCATTAACCATTGGGGGTTATCGATAAAAGGTTGAGTGGATTGAAAATGACGTTTTAACATTCTCTGACTGAAGGATTAGTTTTTTCATCTGAGCATTTTAGTGTTTTTTTTTTACTAGCATTTATGCGTTTGTTTAAAATAAAGGTCAGAAAAAATTGGAAGGTCTGATCAAAATTTGTGCCTGAAATAAGAAACCTTACCGGATTTTCAAGATCAACTAACAAATGCTTTAGCAGAGGATGGTTTCGATCCATCGACCTCTGGGTTATGGGCCCAGCACGCTTCCGCTGCGCCACTCTGCTTCTCCTACCAAATTACCACAAGTCTCTAAAAGCTTTAATATTGTGGTTGAGAAGGCTAAGTTTTATTATTTAATTTAATGGGTTGTACATGAGGTCATTTGATACAGGACTGTAAAGGGAGAGGAGAGGAGAGGAGACAAAAAAGAAAAGAGAAGACAAGACAAGAGAAGAAGACAAGACAAGAGAAGAGAAGAAAAGAAAAGAGAAAAGAAAAGAGAAGACAAGACGAGAGAAGAGAAGAGAAGAGAAGAGAAGAGAAGAGAAGAGAAGAGAAGAGAAGAGAAGAGAAGAGAAGAGAAGAGAAGAGAAGAGAAGAGAAGAGACAGATCCTATTTCTACTAACTGACAAAAATGTAAAATGTTTTTGGATTAGATCTTTCTTTTCTTTCTTACAGTTACTGACCTGCCAGACTGAGGGAGATGAGCGTTGTGTTTCCAGGCAGGATGAGCTGTCCATCCCTGCACTGCACAGACTGGTCCAGCAGGGGGTTCACAATCTCCACCGACTCCACCTGCTGAAGGAAAACAATCACATGACCCCATGTGACGAGATCTGTCCATGTCCCAGTGACTGAGAACAATATTTCTGCTGAAATCATACTGCTTTGTTCAAACCTCATTTGGTGAAGTGTCACACTTATCCTGCAGAGGAACAGAATTTTATTTTTCAATTCATATGATAAAAAAAAATACACAGTTCAGACTAAATCCTGCTGCAAAACAATGATTTTAGTACCTCTTGTGTATCCCCAGATGTTTGTTTCTTTTTGTTTCCTAATTTGCCACCTTTACTTGTAGACACCTTAGTATCAGGGGCTGGAGAGATTAAAAAGACAAACATGACAGGATGAAAACAATATGTAGGATGTATTTATCCATAGCTGAAGCAGTTACCTTTTTTGTTTGACTTGTGAGGAATGTCTTTGTTGCCAGCCACTTTTTCATCTTTTTTAGATGACTCCTGTAAGTGAACAAGTTGTGGTAGTATTTATTAACCCATAAAGACCCAGTACTACTTTTATGGAAGTTCCCAAATATTTTTTTCTCTCAATTTAACCTTTCTCAAGCAATTTATGACTATTTATCATAATATTATCCTCTGTATTTTGTGCTTTTTGTGAAAATCAGATATTTTCCTATATTTAATTTACTGGTCTTGTAGATGTTCATTAAAGCTCAGATTAAAGTTGAGGGTTATTATATCAAAAACAGAGAAAACACAAGAAAAAGTGACTTTTTCAGCAAAATATATCAGTAAATTAATGTAAAAAGTTTTCTATCCACTGTCATTGATCCAACTCCATAAGTTTTATTGGTGAATCAGTGTTGTTGAAGATGACGGTGTTTCCATGTTCACTACGCTGCCTCTGAACGTCCAAATGGGTCATATCTGATGACCATGAAAAGATGACAAACTGCATTTTACACCAATTATTTATATGTATTCATAGGAGTAATGAATCAATAAGTATTATACATTTTAGATCAGTAGATGCTTTTGGTCACTGGTGGATGTTTGGGTCTTCATGTGTTGAAGTCAGAAATCTAAATAAGCTTTTGCAAGAACCACCTAAATAAACTTTAGCGGCCCATTGTGACATACCTTCTTGTTTTTGTTGCTTTTCTTTTCCATTTTACTGGTGTTCAGTGAAGTGCTGCTTGGTACAGAAGGTAATGTATCAGGAGATGATGGGTCAGTATCAGCTCCAGGAGAGGGCTGCTAAAGAACAATTAAAAAAAAAAAAAAAAAACCACATGTTTTCTTACTCTTTTTTTTTCCTGCTGATATGCTTCATTTTTACAGAAGAGGATTAGGGCCACTGGACAAAAAAATATGGTCCAATAATTTTTTTTTTATTATGAGAAAAAAGTCAGAATTCTGGGTTTAAATCAGAATTCTGAGATTAAAGCCAGAATTCTGAGAAAAAATCAGAATTCTAGCTTTAATCTCAGAACCCTTTTATCTCAGAATAATAATAAAAAATATATATTTGACCTTATTTTATTTTTTTTCCCAGTGGCCCTAATCCTCTTCCATATAATTTTCTTACCCACTTTTCAAATTACATTTCTGACACCCCACTTCAAGTACAATGAAAAGGAGTAGTGTTCAAACCAAGAAAACCCACATAAAGAAATTAGCAATGCTATGTTTTTAGAGAAGCAGTCTCCTTGTTCTTGTAAATAATTCAGAGATATCACTGTAAAATGTTCTTATTGTGGCGCTTTTCTGTTAAAGATACAGTCCATTTGAAATTAAAAGGGTATTTTAATGGATAATATGAATGTGTCCTTATACTTTGACACTTACAGACTCCCGCCTCTCCAGAAGCAGCTTCCTTCTCTCCACAATTTCTTCATGAGTCAAAGTAAATTCACCCAGTATCTGAAAATGGACGTGGTAATGATGGATGTTTATGAAATTACTTGGTCTAATGTGATAAGAATAGAATTTAAAACAACTTAACCACAGATTTAAATGTGTCTTTTCACAGGTTAATGCCTTTGATGTAAATGGATACCGTTGCCAAATGAGCAGCTCCCGAGTCTCCAATGTGATTGTTGGATAATGATAGAAAGAGTAAAGCACGATTCAACCTCAGGCCCTAGAGAGTAAACAGGATTAAGACAACATATCATCTGTCATGAGAGGAACATGTAGGAACACATAGGACGGTGTGTTTGGGTTCTACCTGTGCAATATATGCAGCGCCTGCATCGCCGATAGAATTGAATGCCAGGTTGAGTGACAGGAGGTTCCTGTTAGCAGATCGAGTCGTGGATAGGGCGGATCCGATTAGATGTGCACCATCATCCCCTATCCGGTTATTTCTCAGGGACAAGTGAGTGACGCTTAATGACCAGAGAAACATACACAGAAATTGACTGTTGAGTGAAAATAAACTGACTGGGTTTAATCTGAGTTCTGTACTACGACGAATGCGTAGTACAAGTTTGTGCAAGTTTATTTATTTACCGTAGCACCTTGAGGATATTCAAGTATTTAAGTACTTAAAGGGCAAAAACTGAAAAACAGTTAAATGTTCTAAATGTACAAAGAGAAAAATAAAAGTGCAGAAAAGTTTAATGAAAGTACTAGACAACTTAAGTCGCAACAAAAAGTGTTCTTAATGTAACCACAAGGAGTGAAAAACAATAGTGTAGTTGTTCAGTGACTCACATACTGTCTTCACAGAGAAGTAGGTGGTAGCTCTGCTTTGGAAGAGGGTTCCCTTCCAACAACACAACCCTAACACAAAGCAAAGAGGAGGGGATATAAGAGTAATCCTATGGTGTTGACTGATGCTACTATAACATGCTGTTATGTCATATATTTCTTTATTCTCTTTAGCATTTCTAGACAGCTCTTAAGCCTAAAGTGAATCCAAACTGAAATGGGGATTTATTGTTAAAAAAAAAAAAAAAAAAAAGACCACTGGTTATTAAAAAAGTGACATTTGATTTGGCACATTTTATGTTAATAGAAGATTTTAAGTTTTGCAAATTTGATTGATCTTAACAACATAAAGGTAATATTTTAATACTTGAATGGACTTGCTCCTCAGCCTCTTTTAAATGCATAAATAAAGCTGCAGTAGGTCCACCAGAGCAACTTCATGTGATAACTGCATAATAGTAATCAACATAATATTAAACTAAGACAGTCAGACATAGCACAATCTAAATATCAGATATTTGCTGTTTCTAGAATAAGTGGGTTATTTTTACAGACTAAATTATGTTGCATAACTCTCTTATGACATATAGGAAAGCATTTACAACTTTATCTCATTCACATTATGTTTTGAGATTCACATGTATGAGGGTCTGCAAATTAATTAGTCTCTCACCTAAGGCTGGAGCACAAAGATACTGTGTTCACCAGGGACCCCACCATTTGATCTGTCAGCCTAGCTTGCCAAAAACTACAACAAAATGGACACTATTAAACAAACAAGCCAAAATAATGAAAGGCAATGTGTGATAACAAGAGAGCAGCTCATTACTTACTGCAGACTCTGAAGCCTACTCATGCTGGGAAGCATCTTCTCCAGTACTCGAAAAATCTGCTCATCTATTTTCCATCCTGTGTTTTTACCACACATTCAAAACTATGACTGAGTTCTTCAAAACAGAATGATGTTTCTCAATAAAACGATTTTTTTTTCTCACCAGAAATGTTTAGGCTCTTGGCACTGAGAGGGTCATCACTTTCTAACTCCACTTGGAGACATGGCTTTGACCAGTGAGGTGAAGTATTCACCTGGGACTGACTGACCTCTGAAGGTAGAATATGATTAATTAAGAATTTAACCAAAGGAAAGAACAAAAGAATCACAATTACCGTAGATTTAGATTTCTAGATCTGTAACAGAGAATGTTAGTAGTTTTTACAGAGTATCTTTTTTGGTTTGTTTATATGTACAAAATGTGTATGTTGGAAAAGCAGAAAGTAAATTGTCCCTTCTGAGTTTAAAAAAATGGTAAATGAAATTTAGATATATCAGTGCTCTAGACCAGGGGTGTCAAATCCATTATAATTTTATACACGTTATAATAACATAATAGTCTAGAAATAATAATGTTAACTCCAAACTTTTCTGTATGTCCTAGTATGAAAGAAAATGCGAGTAACATGAACAACCTGAAACTTCTTAAGAAAGATAAGTACAATTTTAACAATATTATGTCTTAGCTTGTCACTGACAGATGCATTACAACTTACAGATGCACTAACTTCTCCTAAGACATTTCAGTTTGTTCATATTTGTTTGGGTTATTCACATTTTTTGTGAAAGGACCATTTATAAATGTAAACTTTTTCATGTGATTTTACTTTTTTACACTAAAATGAAGAGGAAAGTTTTGGAGTTGTCATTATTTATAGGTTATTATGATAGAATTTTACGGGTCAAATTGGCCCCTGAGTTAAAAGGATTTTGATACCATTGATTGTAAATCAGTGTAATTTTTGCATTTCACAAATTCACCCCACATATGCTAGGACATATGCTCCCACTCTAGGTGCTTGAACATGTTGTAAATTTACAGCTATTTCCTCTCTCCAAATATGACCAGTCATTGAAAAATCAACTGCAACAATGATGTGACTGTTTTTGTTCAGGTGGATGAGGTGGTGTTTCATGTTCACCAGTGTTGTCTGTGTCCTCGCCTTCAGTTTCGGTGGTGGTGGAGGTGGGCTGCTTGTTGCGGACAGCTGGTATATGCCTCACTTCCAAAAGAGCACAAAGCCTTGCAAAATCCATCTCCAAATTGCCTATGCACTGATATTCATCTGAGACAAAGTGGGTTTAGAGCTTTAACTGCACAAACTCCACCTGCTAGAAAAGAATAACTGCAGGGGGAAAAGCCAGATAATGTTACTTACCAAAGGTCTGGGCAGTCACAGGTTCATTTGGAATTTGTGCTGATAACAACAGAAAATACATAGATTGAGTATCATTTTTCTCTTTTATTGAACAACTACTAAATTATTGAAATGTGTTACAGTATAATAGAAGTGGAAAAGCAGCTGTAAGGATTTAGTAGGTTATGTAATTGTCAAAATGTTCAAATCCATTCCATGTTTTATGCCATCTGCTCAATAATCTCTCACATGGATACAGATAAATGAATTCAATAGATGAATTAAGTTTGGGACTATGTACAGACACTTCGAGAAGATAAGGAGACTTAAAAAGTTGGAAAAATATGTATATTTTATCAAAATAATGAAAAGCATCACTAACAGCTATCAATGTCAGTGAAGGTAAAGACTTGTGGGCTTGATTTCAAACATATAAATAGCAGTCTAAATACCGTACCTGTATTTTTCGAGGCTTCCTCCTCAACATTCGCCTTTTCTTTTGCTTTCTTTCTGGACATAGTTTTATTAAAGTTATAAACTCTCCAGGTAGTTAAATGAAGTAAGCTAGCACCGCTGTGCTACTAGCTAAACAAACTACCGGGTAGCATAAGCGTTACCATGACAACCAGGTCTCCTCACCAAATGCGGGAAGTCCGGTTTAAAAATTATTTCTTAACACTGGTGGAGTTTAGGTTTTTATTAATGTACTTTAAAGACACTATCGTCCTTCCAGGATAATATGGAAGAAACGACCATAGACGCTGAAATTCATGTAAAGTTAGTACTGTAGTATCGCGAGATTTCAACTAGTCTGAATCCTCATTTGATTGTAAGGCTTGCAGTTCTGGTACAGTGGACATTTGTTTATCAGTGGGTTTTTCATTTCATGGGCTAAAACATTAATAGGAGGGCTTACCAAAATAGCTCAAGCTCTTTCTGTCTGGTTCCTAAATATAAACCAAATGCAAAAGTTGTCTTTAAAGGAGTCAACACACCATGGAGTGTATTCACAATAATGTAGTGCTTTTTATTAAAAAAACAAACAAACAAAAAACAAATATAAAACAAAAAGTAAAAACCAACAGCATTTTTCATGACTTAAGAATCATAATTACAAACTTTTAACGAGTGGAAGAAGTTTTTGACAAACTGTACACATCACAAAATGTCTGCCAGTCTGCCATTTACAATGCTTGCATCTTATTTTGTGATTGTCTAAAAATAACTAAACGAATCACACAAAACACACAAATACAAGTACAAGCATCATACAATGACTGCTATCACAAAACGGAACCATTTCCTATTTGAAAGAAAAGAAAAAATAAAACATGATATCGGGCTGACAGCTTTACTTTTGTTTCTGTCACCATTTAAAAATATCTTAACATTTTTATGTTGGTTTGTTTTTTTAGTGTTCAACACTTTGCAGCAAAAAACAAGGAGGACATTTTCTCCTTAAAAGTTATATTATTAACAATATTCAGTGACAAAGATGTCGTTGCTAAGTCACTGTCATGTCCCAATGCCTTCTGTGTCCGTTTGACATTCTTCTCGCTCATGCAGTACATAGATGAATTTCATTTATAGGCAACAAAAACTCAGCTTAAGTTTTTATGTCGTCAGGACAGCTATGGTGAGATTTTATGGACATTAAAAAAATCATTTTCCTCCGAGCTTAAGTGTCTTCATTATAGTAATACAAACGGAAGAAATTATAATATTATCATTATTATAATAATCATAATACATTTAGGGCTGAGTTCTGTACAGTACAATAATAAACAAAATCCATTTTCAAGATATTGCTTTTGGAGACACTCCTCAATGTAAAGTGTGTGTATATACATAACTTGGCACTGTACAGCTTCCTTTTCCCTCTCGCCCTCTGTCAGTGTCTCATTCTCATCATTTCTCTGTCAGTTTACCGCACTGGGACATTGCAGGGTGTCCCTTTTTAGCAGAGGCATTTTGGGGAAAAAAGAAATCTCATCAAATATCACAATTTCTTTTAAAACATTCTCCATGGCAATCAGGAACATAGTCGAAAGACAAGAAAAGAAAAAATCTGAAGTCCCCTCCCTTCCCAATATACAGTATACACCGCCCACCCGTATCACAGAATATAAGAAAATATGACCATCACGATACATTTCATGTTAAGTATTGTTTTCCATAGTTTTCTTAAAACTGTTAATTGCCATCGAGCCCTTAAATTTTTTTTTTCATTTTTTTTTTAAAAAGGTATATCTTCAAGAAATCTGGCAGAGTACAGACACACAATAAGTGTGCACGCACGCACACTCTCACGCAAGGCAGTTGGAGAGCACGGCTGTGTAAGGCGGTACAGTTAAAGCCAGTGTCCCCCCGCCTGATTTAGTTAAGCTGGTGAATCATGTTACTTCAAAAAGAGGGGCGAAGCTGACTGCCTCACGAAAAAATAAAAAAATTAAAACCTCAACAAGACACTTTAACTGACGAAAGCGCACACTCCACCCTCCCTTACTCTAAAAACAAACAGAGCCCCTACCCTCCCCATGACCCCCTCTGTTCCTAAATGAGTTACAGTATAAGAGGAAAAAGATAATAGACTTTTTTTTTTTAACTTACTTTTTTCAGACTGCATCATCCAATACTGTGAGTGTTAGTGTGTTTCCATTATAGATACATTACACAGAGCTTCACAATATCCATGGTACCAAAAGTGCAGTTCACCACCCTTGACTCATGAGCAGCATCTGAGCACACTGCTCATCTTACATTTCTCCTATGCCATTTTTATTTCTCCAGTCCTGGCGCAGATCTCTTCTCATTTGTTACATTTTGTCATTGCAGCAAGTTCCCACTAGGGGGAACAATTCTCCAGCATTCTCATTCACACTGACTGAAACAACTCCTCCCTCTATCCATCCCTATGCAGTACCACTTGTTTCATTTCTGATGCTTGCTATCGGAATTTGTTCGCCCATGTCTGAAAAGTTCAATGCATTTAAGTGCATGGGTTATTTCTCCTATGTTCATTTTTAAAAACAGTTTTTGCATCATATTAATAAATAAGCAAGAAGTCTGGGTCAGCTCTCTCTTGGCGCTCCTTGAGTACTCCTGAAAAGCTGAAATTGCCATGGAGTCAGCGCTTCCGAACCCCCACCCCACCCTACCCTCTCAGATTGAGATGACAGTCTTGGAAGAGGTAAACTGGAAGAGGCCCCCAGGGACGCATTGTGGTCCTTAATGGTCGGATAGCCAACAATGCTCATTTCCCTTCTCGCTGTCTCTCCATTTTCTGCCCCTTGCTCATAAAGTGAAAAGGCTGAGTGCTTGCCAGGCACGTAGCAACATTATTTTCTGCCCACAAAATCACCGAATCCAAGCGTCCGTCGCCGTAGCCGCCGCCCTGCACCCTCCTCCAGGAGATAAGTGACATCTATGGCTGTTGGAAGAACACAGGGAGAGGGAGGGCTTAGGAGCTGAGATAGAAACAGCTGACACATGGGCTCTTAATATGAAAGACAGAAAAGGTAAAGGCAGTCAAAGGTGTTTCTTCTGCCACCGATGGTTTAATCTTCAAAGTGTTCAAAACGTCTATTAGAGTTGGCAGCCTCCTTTGCACAAAACGGACTGTAACATCTCTGAAATTATAAATCCCATGACTCAGGAGTAATTTTGAGCAGCTTCATGGCAAGAAAGTCCTTGTCACTGCAGGTTTTCTTTTATTCTTTTATTCTTATACATACTCTTCATCTACAATTCAAAACAAAATATGCCTTTTAACCTGCCCCTTTGCCATGCTTTATCAGCAAACACTCTGTCAGT
This sequence comes from Sphaeramia orbicularis, assembly GCF_902148855.1. Classification (NCBI taxonomy): domain Eukaryota; kingdom Metazoa; phylum Chordata; class Actinopteri; order Kurtiformes; family Apogonidae; genus Sphaeramia; species Sphaeramia orbicularis. The sequence goes on along the minus strand of NC_043967.1, from coordinate 46,008,765 downwards.
ATGGTGGCAGCCACTTTGAACTTCAAGACATGTCATGAGGGATGATGGGAAGGATTTTATTTACAACTGCTGAAGTGATGAGTTGAAATGATGAGACCAAAAACCAACAGTGTGTTAAAACAGATGACACACATACACTGTGGAAATTCCTTTTTTAAAAAGGTTCAGTCATTTGTTGGCCACTGTAATCTTTAGTTTAGTTTAGGCTACAAAGGAGAAAATAGTGCAAGGTTTTCCCTCCTACGACATGAAAACAGGAAAAATGCTGAGATTTCTGTACTGTGGCTGAAAAAGAGGGGGCTATTTATTTTTCATTAAAGTGGAATTGTGTGTTGCCTTCAGCAGCAATATTTTTGCATAAAGCATGGACAAACAGAGGATTAGAAAACAGTTTCAGTATGAAAACATATTTCTTACCCAACTATGAGCTTAACCATTTGAAAAAGGCATAAAACTGTATGAACAGGTTTAAATGACCCGTCAAATGAATTGGTTTGCTGTAAGTGTTCTGCAGCTTTAACCCTCATTCATCTGTTGACCTACCCCCCTGCTTCGTGCCCGGTCCCTCACCATTCTTGCTGGGTGTTCTGTGCAGCAGATCCAACAAAATCTTGTTGAGCCGCTCCCTCTGGGCCTCCCTCCGGCCCAGCGCCGGGTGGTGTAACGGTGAGGAGGCTGATGATGACGGGAGCTCCAGCATCTCTCCTATCCTCTCTGCTGAGCTGTCCTCCATCTCTTTGCGCTTCTCGGGTTCCTGCCCTTCCTCTTCCTCCTCCTCCTCGTCTTCATCCTCGTCTCCCTTCCCGTGCGACACTCGTCTGGGCTTGCCTGAGAGAAGCTCAGGATCCTCAGGAGCCATGTCCATGTCGTCCTCCACTCCTCTCCCGTCTTCAGCCTCGGGTGGGAAGTCGTCGCCACGGTCGCAGGAGGAGCCGTCATCCTCGCAGCCTCCCTCTCCTTTGGGTCGTTCGCTCTTCCACGCTGAGCGGCCACCATTCCTCTTGTAGTTGTCAGGAACATAGTGGGGCTGCAACAAAGCCACAATCCTGTCAGTTCTGATTTTATGGTTTAGAAATCAACCTGAAGCTGATTATGCTTATGGTTTTTAAATGGAAAAAGGTCAGGCTTTATCACAAAAAAGTTAAACATTCTTAAAGCAAACAAATGTAAATGAAGAATGCTCACATTTTTTTCATTTGCTTACTGCTTGAAATGATTAAAGATCTTCACCAGATGTAATGTATGATGGCTTATCCACAAAAAGCCAATGAAAAATCTTATCTTTCATTGTAAAATTAAGGATTTCTGAATATGTAAATATGATTCATTTTTGTTGAACTGTTAATCTTTGTTATCCTACTTAACTCAAAGTCCAATGTCAATGTACATTTTACATGCAAGTTTCCAAATCACAATAGCAAAAGTTGCTTAACACTACATATCCCAACCGGATACAAAACATGTGATGCCCCAAATCCTGTTTAGTCCACTCCTTAAACTCAGAGTTAAGGTGAGCACCTAGAAATCCTCGCCATTTTGTGATAAGACGTGAAATATCCCAACAGTGTCAAACTAAGCCCAGTGAAACCCTAAGACTACAGTGAACAAAATACTTTTTAGGACTTAATGTACCTCTGCTACCAGCATTACTATGAGCACTGTGTAAGACAGTAACAAGCACAGACAAATGCCTAAATTAGTAAATAGGTAATTAGGTGTGTTTCACTGCAGTTTGGCTCAAAAACAAAAAGCAGGTGTGAGTCTTATCTGTTTTTATCAGTCCCACCTTCACCTGCTGGGACTGTGCTAGAGAGGCAGACGGAACACTGTGAGCGATATAAGATGGCTTGGGTTGTAATACTATCACCACTCTTAAAATATCGTTCAGTGCACATAAATCAGTAACAGATCTCAACCCTTTAGCCCCCGTCACCAAGTGTGTATCTCACCGAGAAGTCTCTTTTGGGTGTGAGCCGCTTGGGGAAGTGGTTGAAGGCATATGGCTTGGTGCAGACTGGGTAGCGGTTCCGGTGAATCTTGTAGAACAAGTGAGCCGACTTGTCCAAGCGGTAGTCACAAATGTAGACGTCTTGCTCTTTCACACCCTTTGGCCGTCCTGCAGGGGAGGGAAGGATGGATGCATGTTAGAGTGAGAGCTTTGAAAAATGGTTTACAAAATGTTTGGAGTACATCAGTGTGGAAATGTCCTCACCCTTGCAGTACGTGTAAAGATCGAGGACACAGCAGGTTCCCACCACTGCCTCTAGAGGGATGATCTCGTACAGGGGCATGCGGAACAACTCGTTCTGGTAGAACCGCCGTGATGGAGAATGGTGTGTCTCATGAGGACGGAAATAATGATGGCCAAAGGCAAACCGCTCACCCCTTAACAATGCAAATTCACACAGAAAAGGCTGTTAATATTCCAATTATTATTTACATGCTGCTTTATTCTCACAGACACTTATAAAGTAAATTACACTGTTCAAGCCTCATTAACTTACTTTTCATTCTTCCAGAGTTTTTCAATTCGGAAGATGTCGAGTTTGTCTCGGTTGATGTGAGACAGGAGACGGTAAGACTGCCTGACAGGCTGGCCCTCAGGTGTGCGTCTGCTGTCTCTCATCAGATACACACAGTCACCTGCACACAACACAAAAGCACTGACAGGTTACTTGTCTACAGAGGAAACATTTCACACTGAACTGACTCCACAGGCATTTTCATACATCACATCACAAACACTTTGTTACATTAATAGTGGTTTAGAGTGAATCACTTTGGCAAGTCAAAAAGACCACATAGCAAACTTAATTTAGCTGTAAATTCACTTAAAGATTAAAACTATTTTGGTTTTATAAAGAGTAGATGACAGTAACTGCCTCAAAAAAAAACAAAAACAAAAAAAAAAACCCAGCTTTTTAAAACATTGCATCAATGTCTCATTGAAAGAAGGAAACAGTCTGTGTCAAGTGCTGTTCAGTTGTAAATTAGAGTGAAAATGTGTAACCCTAGAGTTTCTCAGACTGAAACTCACTAGTTGAATATTGCAGAAGAAATATGAAAAATATGCCCTGATGAAGACTTTGGACAACAGAGGAGTCAAAAGATATTAAAATCTGTCATTCATCACCCTTCTGAGTGCCTCAGATTTCTTCTACAACACTGTACCAGAATATTGGTGGGGACACTGGTAACTATGTGTGACCTGGTTGTTGAGTGGTTTTTGTACCTTGGTGTAGCAGCAGGTCGTCTCTAAGGAGGCAGATGTAGTAGATGGAGCCGGCCTGTGCGTAGCTGGGCTGTGGTAACATTGGAACTTCCTGTAACAACAGGATATTGATGAGAAGATGAAGAGGTAAGAGGAATTTGTTGACAAATTTGATACACAGAAAACAACAATCCAATCCAGTACTCTGGTTTGACGTACCCTGTCCACTGGCCGAGGTTCACACAGCTCACACAGGTAGTGTTCCACCTCAGTCTCTAGCCGCATACAGTCAAAGTGCTGCCAGACCTGCACAGACAAAAAGACTGTTTAACCACAACGATGCAAATAAAACATTCAGTCAGTAAGTCAAGGCTCTTTCATTTTGCAAAATATAGATGATGTCAACACCATTTTATGTTAAATCATTTTAAACACCAAAGACTTTAAGTTTCTGAAACAATCTTGCTATATTAATATTGTTACTCCTCCTGGTGTTGTTTGTTTAAAACATCAGGTAATATTCACAAAGGACTGGTAGCACACCCTCTTCTGGAAAATATCCTTGACAAAGTACTCCTTAGTTAGATGAGGACTCAGGAGATATGCTGTAGCTACAACAGGTGTAGTCTCAACTGGTGAGAGCAGCCTAGATATGCTTCAGTCTATTGCATGTTTTGTTTTCTTTTAAGAGTCCTAATAGTCATTGCTTCTTACCATGCACTTTTCACACTGGATCATCAGGCCTTCGTCCTTGTACATTCCACAGATGCAACGGATGACATCGTCGTCCTTGTCATGGGAACCTGGCTCGCCCGATCCATGGTGATGGCCATGATCGCGCTCCAGCGAATCTGAGCTGTCGGCCTCGCTGGCAGTCTCGCCCACTATCTCATCGATCTGGACAGCAGCCTCATTGCGAGCACTGTAGTAGGCTTTTCGCAGCCGGCACACATCCCTGCCTACTGATGATTTCCTGCCGTAGTATTTCTGGTGAAAAAATTCAAACCTTTCAATTAGGAAAAAATGTATATAGGAAAATCAGGAAAAAGAAGAAATCATCTTATTTGACTGACAGTTTGTCAAAATCATAATCCAAGGCCAACAACATTAAAACCAGTGGCAATAGCTTAACATAAATCAAATATGGTTGTAAAAAGCACATTTGACCGACTAATTACACCCTCAGCATTTAGTCACTGAGACAGACTAAGAGTTGATCTGCCATGGGCAACTTCCTGGAGCAAAGGTCAATGATAGAGAAAGATGCATTCGTTCACAGCTGCCTAAAAACCACTGACAAGGCCACACCTCATAGTTCTCCATTTAACAACAAGCCACTTTTCAGGCTGCCAAAAAGAGCCTTGGGACCACAGGGTGAATCTAATTTAGACGTCCACTTCAAACTTTTGACTGGAGGAGTAAGCTCCTCTGAGAGGTTTCAAGTGGCACTTGTTTAAACTGCTAAGCTATACAGAGGTAAATCAAATGGGCCCGCAACATGTGCGTCAAGGATCCAGTCATGAAGTTATATCCCATTTGGGAGGCATTTGAGAGTGAGAACGATACAAAGAAAAACACTGACCGAGTGGGAGGCGCAGTATGTTGGCGCTGCATAGTAACAGCTTAACTGATCATTTAATGAAGTGCTTCAATATGGACTCAGCTCGAAGAATCTAAAATCATACTCTGAAGACACACAAGGGAGTTTTTATCACCATTAGTGAGTACGGAGTGATGTAACGGCTTTTCCCTTTATACAAACAACATACTGGTGTGTCTACTAATTATTGACATACCATAAACACTTCTGCAACCTCAATGAGCTCAGAAATTCTCCCACTCAGACACCGTTGTTTGATAAGATGACTTGAGCAATTGTAAAAATTAAGGTATTTTTAATCATTAAATTGAAATGAGTGATAGACATATTTGTGACTTATACCCTTTTGTTTGCTGTAATATATTTATTGTCATAATATTTCTCCAGTAATTGCCAATCTATAGCACTTCGTACTAGGTACATGTACCATATTTCATCATGAAAATGTAGACAATAGGGAAGAGGAAAAAAATAAAACCGTGAACTGTTCATGGCATTGGAAAAAACGGAAATTAATATTTTGTTTGTCTTATGTACCATGTATGTAACATCAAGTCCATCAGTGTCCATGCATTTTGTGTATAAAACAATTAAGGTTTCATAGTTGAAGAGGTAGAGTAAATGCATCCCAGACCCCCCCCCCCCCCGCCTGTCAGTGTGTCAAACTCTTAACACTGACAGTAGCTACGAAAAGGCAGCACACTGCAAAACAACAACAAAGATGGCACTGACATTTATCTGCCAGCATGTATCTTTTGAGATTTACTCACCAAACAGAAAATCTACCATGTGTTGCTTTGCAAGTGTCACATTTATTTCTTCTGTGATAGACTGTTAGATCTATCCATATTGACTATAAATGTTCAAAGTTCACCATCATTGTTGACATAAAATTCATCATGATACCATTTTGAGAGTTTTATTACTCAGCCCTACTAGAGAGAGCAACAAAAAAATACAGCTATAAATATGAAAACAGAATAAAAGATAAGTGGGGCCGAGAGACCAGTGAATAAGTAAGTCTTCAACCGAGATTGAAAAATGGCATGACTACTGACAACTGTTTCCAAAATTGTGGAGCAGCAAGTGCAAATGATCCATCATATGTTAATTTTCTTTTCTAAAGTGTTGCTTGTTGATGTATAAAGTTGACAAATTGGATTGGGCCTGACCATCTATTATCTGTTATCTATAACGTAACACAAAACAATGGATTATCCGATGACAGAAGCTTCACTTACATAGAACAAAGTTATGATCATAAAACAGCAAAGGTAAGACAAAATCATAATGCAACCTTTATTTTTTTAGTACTATTTAGGGAAATAATACTTAAAACTGTTGGATCTGTGTAGTGTTAGCTTAGCGCTTCAAGTTTGGTTTGTTGTTTCTGAAATTATACATGACATATGCTCTCAGACTGTTAGCTTTTTTTGGGGGGTATTTCCCCATTTAAGTGCTTGTTGTTTGGATTGACTTCTGGTTTTTTTTTTCCGAAAACGGGTTTTGTTGAGGTTGAAGCTGACGTTCTTCTGGTTATGAGGATGTATCGCATGCGTATACTGCTTCAAGTGTCGCGTGGCATTACCATAGCAACACAGACAGAGCTGGGAAGGGCCTTGAATGGAATTAGTGCGGTCTTAAATTGTATTCTAAATTTTCCAGCTAACATTTGTGCATAATAGTTCAACTTTGGTCACCAACTATGAACATTTAGCCTCCAAGCCACCTTTTTTCCATGAGCTACAGATTGATGGAAGTAAAGAAGAGACCAACATGCTACTCTGCACTTGAAAGCCACTCTTGCTGCAGTACTAATTGTAAATAGCCTGGGAACATTAGTGGAAGCACTTAATGGGGCACCTGCGTACCTCAGCATTGCGGAACACTTTGAGCATGTCCGTGTCGAACGCTTCAACAGTCTTGTAGTGGCCGGTGAGGATTTGCTTTTCGATGGTGCTCAGGTCCAGAGGGTCCGACACTTTCTCATAGTACTGGCTGTTCCTAAATGCACACAAAATACCACGCTAGTCACTGGAATCTGGTTTGTCAACATTTAAAGCCATTCATTTCAAACTGAATTCTTGAGTTTCAGCAAAAAGTCCTCAATATATCAAAAGCTTTCTATGGATTTATGGCTGGCTGACAGAGCAACAAACCTGTCACCGTGATAGTTTTATTACCGCGCAGCTAAAGGAAAAATAATGAGCTGCAATTGTTTTGACACCAAGTGATTACTATCAATACTGGAAGAGAATCAAAGCGCAGACTGTCACGGCTGAAATGTGGGGCAGTAGATAAAGCTGTTACACTCTGTGGATGCTGTACACTGATAGAGCAGATAGCATGGTAACTGCGCTGTCGAGGAAACAGTAAAGGATTATGAATGAACCAGTCAGTATGCGGGTCTTACCTCTTTCTGGATGGGAGGTTTACCAGTGGAGCAGCAAGCGTCTGGCCAGCTGAATCTATGGGGGAAAAAAGTTCAGTTATTATTCAAGTCACTGGACTGGATTTACCTGCTTCTGACTGGCGGATGTGGTAGGATGCCAGAGTTCAAACACACAAAACTTGCTTATCTGAGATTCTACTTTATCTTAACACCTACCATCGACCAAAACCATCTACTGATCTACAATGTTCAATACCTGTTGATCCACTAATCCTATAAATACATGGAAATAATTGGTGTAAAATGCAGTTTGTCATCTTTTCATGGTCATCAGATATGACCCATTTGGATGTTCAGAGGCTCCGTAGTGAACATGGAAACGCCATCATCTTCTACAACATTGATTCACCAGTAAAATGCATAGAGTTGGATCAATGACAGCAGATGAAGACACTTTTTTATGTTTAGTTAATTATATTTTTCCTGGAAAAGTCTTTTTTTTCCTAAATTTTCTGTTTTGATATAATAACCTTTGAATTTACTGAGCTTTAATGAACATCTACATGATCAGTAAATGACATATAGGAAAATACATGATTTATGTTGAAACAAACTTAAAATAAAGAGGATAATATTATAATAAATGGTGATAAATCACTTAAGAAAGGTTAAATATAGAGAAAAATTCATCTGGGAACTGCAATAAAAGTACCACTGGGTCTTCATGGGTTAAGGTGTTGTTGGTCAACTACTTTTATTTTCACCTTTGTAGCTGGTGATCATGTCACATATCTCCTTGAAGATGTGTGCGAGGCGAGCAGTGCGTGTGACCTCCGTGTTTTCCTCGGCAGCAGCGAGCCTCCGTGTGCGGACCGATCGCGACGTCTGCAGGGCCGAGAACTGCGTCAAGAACACGTCTGGAAAAAGAGAAGTTATGCATTATATTTATACAGCTTCACTTCCTTTATTGTACTCAATTTCTTATCAACCTTTTAACTTGTACACACCTGACTTAATGTTGCCGTCGTCTCGGATTACACTTCCCCAGCGGGTGTACATGGACAGGCTGCTGGTGTCCCTTTCTCTTTCTCCTTCTCTCTTCAGCAACTCCTGCTTCTCCCTCATCTTCTCCCAGTTCCTCAGGAGAAACACTCGGTGCTTCAGCACAAAGTTCCTTATAGGTGAAAAACAGCAGATAAGCAAAATACTTGGCATCTTATCTGGCACAATATGTTGATACTATCATATGTGTATAATACTAGTAATATATAGTTGTTTTTTCTATTGTTTTGTGTATACCTCTCTCGGTTGGACATAGGCTTCATGAGGTGAGGGTAAAACTTGTTGCTGTCACTTGACTCTTCTTCCTGAAGACATGGAAAGATGTGTTTAGCAAAATAAGGGTATCCATCTCAGTACTCATGTTTTCAACTAAAATTATACACTAATAATTTCAAATACACGTAGGTTAATCTAAAGCACCTCTTATAAAGTCAGTCAATGTACCACTGTAGCACTGTATTTTGGGTCATACCATTCAGCCCTTAAAGGTACACTGCATAAATTTTTTAGACATCTTGTGGCCCACTAAGAATCTATTGAGACACAGCTACATTCATGCCCTACATAAACACTGCACCTGAAATGGAATAACACACTGCCAGACCTAAAATACTGGATAAAAGTATGTAGTCATGTATGTGGAGGCTTTATTAAGGTTTTGTTTCTGGTATCTGATCTGAGGCACTCAAGACCTGATATAAACAACTTTCCTGGTGTTTCACCTATCGCTTACTCGTTTTTTGAGCTGGTGTTTGGACTTCCTTTTCTCTTTTAGTCGCCCCAGCCGCCGGGTCCCTCCTGTCTTCCCGGGCAGGCCGTTAATGCGCTGGCTCTTCCCTCCGATAATGCCCCGGCAGCTCTCTGAGCCGCACTTACACACTTGCTGTAGGGCAAACAAAAAAGTAGTAGAGAGAAGTTGGTGTGAGTAACAAAGGGTGAAACATGAAGTATCTGATATGCTATTTTGTGAAGAGGTCAGAATGGTGGCTGGGGATTCACCTGCTCTTCTGTGTTGAAGGAATGGAAGTTGTAGTCGTAGGTGAGCTCAGTACCGCTGCTGATGTCTTTGAGAGCAAAGAGACCAATTCTGTACACACCATTCACTGACCTAACAGAGATGGGATAGAGAGGTAGGATGTTTAAAAAGAGCATTCACAAGATAATACTATTTATAAAACACTTCACAAGCTCCTGCAAATACACAAACGTAAAGGAACCAAGCTACGTGGAATAGTTTTTATGATATTTGGACAGGTGTGCTTTGACCTATCAGGAAGCCACTGAACATTAATATGTAACAGACACCACAGGGCAAGCAAGAACAGCATCAAATTCTCACAAGAAAGAATATTCAAAATCATTTCATGCCAGGATTTTGACAGTGACTAATACAGAGCACAGGATGCAGTGTAAAACTACACGCTGATGACAGAAACCCTGATCTCTGGGTTTCACCGAAAAGCTTTTTATCTCTCAAGTAAACTGCCTTTGCTTTCAACATATATGGTTTAAAATCACAATCAAATTAAGGGAATTTAAAATTAGGACAAAAAGAGACAAGGTGCCCCAGTTTTCATTTGCCTGAGTTGGCAACTTTTCAACGTGAAGTAATGCCCATTTTTGTCCGACTCCAAACGAAGCAGCGCTTCAGCCTTTCACTATTCTTCTAAGAATAAAGCACACTGTTCTGTTTGCCAGCGTCCTGATAATTTATTCCTTCTATAGGGGGTAAAAAGCTGGTTCAGCGTATTGTCTTCAGGCACTACAGCTGTATCCAAGGCCTGGCTGCATGTAATCTCTCTTCTCTGACAAGATGGATGACTCGTCAGGCTTTGTGCTGAAAATCCTCCATCCTTGCAGAGTCTTTTATTTCAGTGGAACCACTTTACATTTCACACACATGCACTTGCACACATGTTACAGACCACTTCTGCAGATTATGGAGCGGGAGGGCAGAGGGTACAGGTTTATAGTCACCTCACTGAGGTCAATAGCTGTCCATAATTAAGTCCTCTGACTGTTTAAGTGAGTTCCCACATGTTGCAGATTCGCCTTGTATATGTAGGTAAAACACCTCTTGAAGACAAAACAGGCAGGTTTCATGTATTAAAGTGGGGCCTGTTCTGCCGGGTCTACAACTGCAGTGGATTAAGCCATGCTGAGAGAACGATCCCTGAGGAAAGCAGTAAATTGTTTTGGTGTGGTGCAAGGCCTTTAAGCCATTCAAGTCTCTGAACAGCGGCAGAAAGTGACTGAGGTGATCTCATCAGATTACCGCCGCACAACCACATTAATAAGGTTGGGCTTTAGACGAAGAGCTTTCTCATTTACAATAGAGTACAACTGGCACACGTGTCCCTTTAAAAGGTGGCAAGTGGTGGGTATCTCACCTGGTAGAGTCTGTACTATGTAAAGTTTGGACAACATTGCCAGATGATACATGTACTGGACTTACTTACAATTGTATTTTAAGGAAAGCTGGCCAACATAACCCCCCAAAAAAAAAAATCTTTTTTTTTTTTTTTAAATCAATTTTAAGAGAAAGTTCAGACTTAAATGAACTCATTTCTGGCTACATAAACTGAAAGTGAAATCTGACAACAATACACTTTCTTTACTAAAACTACATGCCATATATGACTGGAGAGACACATTCACTATTAACAAACTGTTTGCATCTTGAAACTCGATTTTGCGATTTAGGAAGAAAAAAAAAGCAAATCCTCAGTTTATTGAATTAATTTAATACATTGCTCAGGCCTGTAGTAAAATATTGTCCTGGTCATGTTGATACCCTGAGACCACTACTACAATAAATAGGTAATACAAAATGATGAAATTATACTACGTATTATGGGAGTTTGGTGTCAATGATTATACATTGTTGAGATGGTAAAATTATCATAGAAATAATGATTATTTTACATTTTGCAAGCCTACAGGTTATGTCTTTACTGCATCTGCTCTCTCTCATTTCCTGCCTCTCTCTATTTTTTCTATAAAAGCATATGCAGAAGTGCTGAAAAAAGGATCTTTACAAAAGGTGGCAGGTATGGTACTGAAATTTAAGTGCTTCAATAATGCATATACAGCAACTACTTAGCAACGGCCTTGGCTAAAGCATGTTCCCTGTACAAATCTATATTAGACAAAACTTCTACATAACACTTAGTGGCACAAAGGGCCAAAACAACAATACATCTGCAATCATGGTTAAAGCTACATACCATGCTCTGTTAATTTCAATGAGAGGTGAAGTACCCCTCAAGGATATAAACAGGTAGCAATAAAAATTGTTTCTCTATTTCTTTATGTTTGTTATTCACGGGTGATGAAGACCAAAACAAAAGCATATACAATCACTAAGCAGTGGAAAATTACCTCGTTGGCTTTTACCATCCCCATCTAAAAGAATTCCATGTTACTCTCACTACCTTCTATTTAATATTCTCTCTGATAGAACAGACATATACTATTTATAATATGGTGAACTCTGGTAATCCCTGTGACGTGCATAATCATTTCTATCATGACTACGTAACATGAAAGTCCATTCTTGAATCAGGTTTGGCTGAAACACGAAGTGGCAAATGCTCATGCTCGGCCACAACAAGGCTTAACCAAATCTGGGCTTTGGTAGGATCCCAAAAGCACCACAAGGACATTAAGAGGGAACTGGTTTAAAGCTGCCATGATACCCACCACTTCTGCATCTCACAGTTGGGTTCACAGCTGTGGTTTATGAAGCGAGCCTCATTGCCCATTCGGTAGCTGTCAATAACCATGCCGCTATCCAAGTTCAGACAGTAGTGGCCACTGTGGGAGAAGTACTGCTCCATCATACGGCTCCTAAAACACGGTAAGAGAGAGGAGATGGAATTTTTAAAGAGATTTTAATGATTTTGCATGGGAGATACAAAATAGTAGTGGAACACAAATTCACCCACAAACAACAGAGAAATGCTTCACCTTCTGGTGTCTGCTTACATTTTAAGATATGACACCAATGTGACCAAACTAAACATGAACAACACTGTTATGTGCAACATTAGAGGAATTTCTTTTTATTATTTCTTTCTCTGTTCAGTTATCATTGCTGAAATGATGTGCAATAATGCTTTATATTTCTTCAATGACATGCAATTTTTAGTTTTAAAACCACAAATGACTTCGGGTTTCTTCGACTTTCACAAAAATCTACCTTTAAATCAGAAATAATGAATACAACATTTATCACAATAATTATTCATACACTGATTTCTACTCCATTTCTATTCAATTCAATCTTTTTTCGTCTTGTTAATTCGTATTACTAATTACTTATTAACAATGTTGTTAAATCTTTTTTTATTTTAGCGATTTCTAAAAATGTCACATTTAGAACATCTTTTTTCTTACCTGAACTCTTGCTCACTAACCACCTCTCCCAGGTACTCAATGATAAACTGTCCAGAGCGCAGAGACTCCTTGGTGCGGATGCCCCACCCCTTGCCCTCGGCACGGAACCGCTCCAGACACTGGACCCAGTCGTGTCTCTGGATGTGCTGGTTGTCACACTGATCACCACATGGACATGTGCTGGGAGAGCATTCTGCAAAGCTCATCCTGGGGGGGAGGGGATCAAATATGAAACTAAGCTGTGATACTTTAAAAACGGCTCTATATAAAAGAAACCTTACTTATAATTGGGGCGGGGTAATGTATCAACTTAATTCAATTAATCAAGGTTTTGCTTTCTGAAAAATATGAAAATGGTCTATTTTCTTAAAATGAGGTTACTTCTAATGAAGAACAAGAAAGATTCTGATAAAAATAAGACTCTTTACCCAGAAACTACACTTTCTGAAGATTTCTTTCAGTATGCTATTATTTTGTAGAAGCTGCTAATTAGAGTCTTGAATCTTACAAGGCAAGTCTCAAATTTTTGTCTCTGTACCTGTTTAGGCAATCGTCCAGACAGCCTTTTTCAGTGTGGTCCTCAGGAGTTCTGCAGTTGCACATTGTTGTTTCATAACCAGAAAGAGGCTTCACATCTACATAGACATCTGTGACACATAGGCAGGGGATTACCAATCTACATTTACATCAAACTGTCAATATGACAGAGTATGACCTGCAAAGACAGTGTTATATATCTACCTCATTCCTGTATATGACTCATAATAAGAACTACATCAGCCACAGCTCCAAAGTAACCAACTTAGGAAATGAAAGAACATTAATTGATCAGGCTACAAATTACATTTTGGCTGGATCAGCGGAATAAAGCAGGATACTCACTGGATCTGATCTTTTTATAAAGGGGGACATCAGGCCTCTTGTAAAGCTGAAACATAAAACAGAACTATAAAGACAGATATTTTCCAATAACGGAGAAACAAATACTTAATCTATTCTACTCAAACCATAGATTTCTCTTTTAAAACTTTACTTTTAAATTTGGAAAAGGCCATAAAAACACTTAGTATGTCTTATGATTTATCACCTGATCGTGTTTCCACAGCCATAAGATGTCGTAAGGCAACTGGAAATCAATGCGCTTCTGTCTCAGGTACTTCCCTGAAAGGAAAAAAGGGGACATTTGAGGAGAGAACAAAATAAATAAAAGTACAAAATGAAAAGGAAGTCACTTCTGAATGCATAAAAAACATATTTATACAGTCAAGTAGAACAATGCTAACAGTTTAAATGTCTTATTGAGTCGTAAATCCTGTTTCTGAGAATACAGTTATACTGTAATGAATGAAGGGGGAGTCCAACTTGTTCTAAGAAACCGGATAACTTTGCTGACTAACCACTGAGTATGTCAAACCTGGAAAGCTGACTAATATATTGAGATACTCTGCAAAATCATCTCTATTCATTATTGCTGTTCAAAAAAAAACTTTTACATGAATCAGAAAACAATTATCAAGATTTGGCGATAGTTTAGAAAGACTTAAAAGAGCATGCTCGAATCCAAGGTTTTGTAATTTAGTACAAATCAACTCACCAACATGTATTGGTGCCGGAAACAATCCATACTCATGCTCTCCAGGTATGTATTCGAGCTTTTCTTTCTTTAGCTGCAGTAGCTGACTCCGGGGGCTACAGAGTGGTACAGATAGTAACAAACATAAATACCATAACACAGCGGTCCAAAGAAACTACACCTGATGTGTTGTCAGGTATTCTATTTAGTGGGGATTCAGATTTTTTACTTACTCCTCAGTCTTGTACACATCTGAGTACAATCCAGCCTTCTGAAACTTCTTCTTTGGAGGTCGGGCTGCTCTCTTCTCCCGTTGGCTGGTTATGGGCATGGGTGGAGCTTGTTCCCTGGGGACGGTGCCTGGGCGTTCGGGGGAACAGTGGCCATCTGGCTTGGCTTCCATTGAGCTAAAAATAGAACCATGAGTATGTTTTTACTAACGACTGGACTTAATAAACATTACTATATATACCAACACATACGGGAAACATCCTGTGAATATTTACCAGTGAATTTCAAGGTTTAAAGGATAAAATACATGCACTAAAGTGTAGTGATTATTTACCCATGAAAGTGCTGGATCTCATCTTGTGTAAGCCAGTTTCTTCCAGTCCCACCTTTGGCCCTTGGCACCAGGTTGCCCAAGT